>NC_056609.1:24393840-24693840 GCF_018340385.1 Cyprinus carpio | reverse complement strand
GAAACATCGTCTCCATTTCTTAATTGACTTCTTTGAACGCGTCTCATCTAAAGCGTTTACAGAAAACATCGTGATTCAACCCCACAGCAGGTGTCAAAACAACTTCATCTAAACCACGCGAATGAAACGGCCCCGTTCTCCGCTGTCTGTTCATCTCGCACGAAGCTCAAATGGAAGCGTTAATGATTCTTACCTCTGTCGCCATGATGCCTGAGACGGTGGTGGATCTGTCCCGGTGCTGAAATCCTCTCCACTCGTGGGACAGTAACGGACGGAGAGATGAACGCGCTGGAGAGGGTGGAGCAGCGTCCTACTGATGGAGGAGGAGTGACTGGTACAGAAAGTACAGCTGTGCTTCACTTCATGTCTGTAGATGCGTTGGATCTTAGAGACTCTGAGAGAGAGAGGGAGCAGGACCACCAGAGGACTATATTACCACATAACCACTGGGGTTAAAAAGTACTTCATCAATAAAGAAAGGCTCTCCATTTTTCTTTAGATGTGGAGACCTTTACAGTGACTACACTGTAATAATAATAATAAATTAAAAATAAGTTGTGTAACCCAGGAGGTGTTGAATGTAACTTAATTTAACTAGTTTTATTCAAGTGAAAAAAAAATATATTAAAATCCCTTAGACAAATTAGGTAGAAAGAGCTCCTGAAGGTTTACATTTTTTAAAGTATATATTTGAGATTTATACATTGTATACATTCATACAAGTTTACAGTATCCAGCTAACAAAATATATTCTAAGAATGTTTTGACAGCATTCCCTTTAAGTTATTTCTGAATTAAAACATTTTCATATTCCCTAAATGTTCAAAATGTCAACTTCTGTATGTTTAAAAACATTTTTTTCTTGGGAATCGAATGTTAGAGAAAACATTAAGGAAAAGTTCCATTTAATCATTTTGCAAACATTATGGGAACATTAGTTTTAAATGTTCATCGAAAGTTCTGAAACATATAGTAAAATAAATAAATAAATAAATATTACATCTAAGTAAAATGTAAAAAAGTAAAAGTATTTTCAATTTTTTTTTAAATGTTAAGAACACTGAACAAATGTTCCATTTTATTAACTTGTTCATAACATCAGAATCTTGCCAGAACATTAGCCAAAATTTCTGATGAAATATTTAAAAATGTACATTAATACAGTGAAATTGCTTGACACTCAAGATTCAATAATTTATGTTTTCCATGGTGAGTTTCAGCTACTACTATACCTTCTGGAAGAAAATTCAGACTCCCCCAAGGCTGAACAGGTTCATTCATTCATTCTTGCCGTTAAGATCTCAAACACTAAGATATATATTAAATAAGGGTCTAAGGGGTGGCGCAGTATATGATAAAGGTGACGTGTGTATTCCCAATGAACATTACATGTGGATGGAGGACTGTACATACTGAGATGCAGGCAGTGGTGTGGACTGATGTAAATCCAAGTATAAAAAAAAGAAATACTTAATATTCCATCTGAAATTAAATTATGACAGGTTTATGTTGTGCTGGCATTTCCTGGCGTCTGTTTGTTACAAAAATATCTTTCTTTGGCGATCATTGCGGTGGCTCAGCCTGAGTCATACATGCATGAAACAGACTGCATAATTCACAGGAAAGGCAAAGACTCTTAAAAATTTATCGATTGCGCTGCTGATGTTTGGAAGCTCATAGGCTTCGACCAATATGTGGACCGGAGAGTAATCATGTTTTAACCATGAGCATGCCTAATAAAAACAAGCAAGGTGCATATAGTATATGCCTGTTAAAGTAACTCTAAATGAAATGATTGAAATGGTGGAATGCACTGTGTAAGAATATTGGAAAGCATACCTTAACTAACGGCCTTGACTTGACTTGATATGAAAATAAGATATTCTTGAACAAAACAGACTCGCTCTTTCTCCAAACAGGAACATTTGTCATTTTCGATAGCTGTAACTCAGAGATAGATAATCTCAATTACATTAGACACAGGACAATACCATCTGCTCCTGTCTCTGACTGAAGACTGTAACTGCATGCTACATAATCATAGCAAAAGAACTTCGCCTGGCATCCAAACAGTAAAACAATTTGCATTACAGGCTCACGTGGGCTGACATAATCAAAAAAGCTTCTTGCCCAAGGCGTGCACACAGTCACGCACACATTCAAAGATTCAGAGATGATACATCCGAGAAAAAAAACAGAGGAAGTGTATATGCTAATCACAGCTTATTTGATTAGACAGCATAACGCCTTTGGGAATGTCAGATAATATGAGGTCAAATTTGAACAAACATGCAAAACGTGGGAAGCAAAGCTGCTTTATTTAATTTCCAAAATAATTTTTTTCACTTATAGGCTATCAAATGAGGTTATAAATGACTCCCGTTTTTCATAATGGGCACTTTTGATTTTATAAATAGGAGAAATCTTTCCTGAATGGAAATAGAATCAGGAAAGCATGCCGAACTAAGAGCATTTACTTGATACTCACTCTTGATTGTGGGAATGAAACGAATGGGAATCTCCTCCTTTGTTTTTCATCTAGGCCAAAAATGTCTTGTGCAGATGCCACCATCCCTTGGCACAGAAACGTCTGTCTCATAGGAGGGAACTGGAAAGAAAAAAGAGGGTTTGATCTGTGATATAAATAAAACATTAACACGTCTTGGTTTATTGTGTCTTTTTATAGAGGTGTTAAAAATAAAGTGCATAATCTCACCGTGCCTTGTTACTAACATTGCAGAAAGGGAGCTAAAAATAGAACTCCCTAAATAGATGCACACAGGCACCTTTCAGAAGAGATTTCTATAGCGGCAAAACCATTCCTACTATGCAGTAGGCTACATTTTTATGCCCTCATCATATGTCTTAATGCAATGGATAAAATATTAAACTAGTTTTTTTTTTAATCACAAGATCAAAAACATTACAGGGTGAATTTGATATGTTCATTACTTAAGCTTGAGTGAATGTTTATAGAACTATTCCAGATCTTTCTTTTTCTTTCTATCCTCTAATCAACATGCTTTCTTGGGAATATTGTTTTAATATGAAATAATGCAATTGATTATGAATTCTGATGCGTGCTGATTTAAAAAAAAAAAAAAAAAAAAAAAAAAAAAATCTGGCAGTCTACACAAAGGAGTTCATAATTTTTTACATTCAATCAAATACCACAGAAATCAAATCTTTCGTATTCATTTAACAGAATAACATTATTTATTTATTTATTAATTTTTTTTCAAAATCCTAAAACCATCTGTTTATTTCCAGGTTTAAATCCAGATTTTCATTGTGAACTCAGACTTTTGGACCTCACTGTATATACTTGCTAGGAAGATGTGTCTAAGGACAACGAGAACGTCACTGTTGCTAAGGAAACAGAATAAAAACAGATTCCTCTTTTTTTTTATCTGACCACCTGGAATGATCTTTGGATCACACTAAACTCTCAGTAGGATCCTTAGGCACATTCAGATGGAGAAACGTGTGAGAAAAACATATTGCAACACTTCACAGACCATGGAACTATTGATGTTGGTGTGTGAAGTGCATTCCTAAGGTTGTTTCCATTCTCTTGGCATATTGTTTATGAAATCTGGCATTTCTTTTTGTAATATTAGAATGGCGTTGACATGTCCAGCTAGTGTTACTGTCTTTTAGTCGGAAGACATTATCATGACAAAGCACAATTATTCCTTTGAAAAGAAATGTTCACCAAATGTCTTTGACTTCTTCCTGAGAAGCTGTACTTCAATATAAATCAGATTATAAAATTAAATATTTATAATGCAAATCTAATTGATTAAATATGAAAATATAATTACATTTTATTCCATTTATAATTATGGATGTGAATAAAGCATTTCTAGTAAACTGCTAAGAAACCCATTAATAAACCATGCAGAGGGTGGTGCCAGTTAATACTGTAAATGAGTTTTGTTTTCATACAAAGTGAACTTTGTGCATCTGTTATTTGGTAAAAACAGCAGTTTTGGCATTTTCCAAACTGGAAAAACACAAAATTGTAGACAGCACAAAAGTGTGTGGCCATTCAAACTATGCTGTCCAGCACATTTACTGTTTGCCCTTAGAAGGTTCAGGAAAACCTCAAAATTGCCCCTTTACCACTTTGAAAACATATGCCTTGTCAGATTTCTTCATATGACTCAATGTGAGGGCACATTTTCTGATTTCAATTTATTTAAGGATTTTTGCAAGTCCGTGCAATTGTTATTTATGTGTTTCTCTTTCTCTGTGTGTGTGTGTTCTGCAGGACTGGTCAGGCTCTTTGCCACCAAAAATATCCTTCGCCTTAATGTTGACTTAACAACAGGAGGAGACGGCTGGAATGTGATCAAAATCATGTTCTGTTCCAGGAACGCAGGAAATGAGAATTCTGAAAATGCAAAAATAAAATATTATTAACTTGGAATTATTAGAAAACCAAATAGACATTCATCATAGTTTTAGAGCACAGAGGTCAAGTGAACTTTGTCACTTTTTCAGCCAGATGTACAGAATTGGATGCAACATATATTGGCAAGGAATGTGGTATTGCTTCATAAAAGCATTTGACGATACAGTAGACTCATAATATCTTATAACTCTGGTTGTTAATGTGTTTTAGGGAAATATGATGATTAAATGTTTCTCTGAAAATCCAATGACAACACTGCATGGGAGCAAAGTAAAATAACATTCACTCTCAAAAGGAGCACATAATCAACAAGAATGTGATTAAAGTCCTTGTTTGATAAATGGGATTTGATTAGTCAAAGTCAAGTCTGGCAGAATATACTGTTGCTAAAGTATCAGTGTAAGATGAAGAGAAGACATTTGGCAGGAATAAAACACTACAGATAAATGGAGCAGTAGAAAGATATTACATGAGATATTAGATTTTTTTTTTTTTTAATGGCCTACCTGTCATTGAAACAGCAGTGATCACAAACATGACCTCTTACCATAAGGAGAAGAGCTGGGCTTGTGGATTTTACACTCTATTGTAATCTCTGCATGTGGAAAAGATCGATCCACCTCTTCAAGATCTAAAAAAAGTTTCAATTATTTAACTTTTATGAATAAAAAACAATTACAAGTCCAATTTTGTACAACTTTTAGTCTTAATGTATTATAACATATTGAACACACACACACACACACACACACACACACACACACACACACACACACACACACACCACACACACACACACACACACACACACACACACACACACACACACACACACACACACTGTATGTACTTGTTTTGCTGTGTTTTCTCCCCATGTGCTCTCCTGGACCTAGTTTCCCCCTCTTGTTTGTGTCATTCTTTTCACCTGTGTTCTGTTCATGTGCCTCCCTACTTAAGCTCTAGTCTTTTCAGTTTGTCTTGGTCCAGTGTTTACCTCAATGTTGTGTTCCCTGCTATTTGGTTCATTAAAGATTGTGAAGATAAATCTCCTTTGTCTCTGTGCTCCTCGCTCCTACACAGTAGTATCGTGACAGTTACACTTTCAGATAAACAATTACTATATATATATACTGTGTATATATATATATATATATTTATTTTTTTCCCACAATTTAAAAAATTTCAGGTTTTACAAAACTAATGTTGAAATGTTTGGGGTCAGTGGGACTTTTTGTTGTTATTGTTGTTGTTGTTTTTTTTTTTGAAAGAAATTAATACTTGTATTTAGCAAAGGTACATTAAATTGATAAAATGACAATAAATGTATTTATGATATTAGAATTGATTTCTATTTGAAATAAATGCCGTTCTTTTAAACTCTCTTTTGATCAAAGAATCCTGACAAACATATTAAGCACATTAATATTAAACATATTTCCACAAACTTATTGAGCACAACTGTTTACTGTGAGCAGGGATGGACAGTATTTCAAATACACTTATTTGAAATATTATTTTGTATTTTGTATTTAAATACCTTTCATCTTACTATTTTTGTATGTAGTATTTTTGTATACTTTTTGATACAGAAAATCAGCAGTCTAATAAAGAGGTTGATTGGCAAAAAGTATTTTATGTATTTTGAAACTACAAAACTACTAAAATTAAATGTATTTAAATAAAAATACAAAACATATATTTGAAATAGTGCCCATCCCTGACTGTGTGTGTGTGTGTGTGTGTGTGTGTGTGTGTGTGTGTGTGTGTTTTATGCAGCAAATCAGCATATTAGAATGATTTCTGTGACATTGAAGACTGGAGTAATTGCTGAAAATTCAGCTCTGCTGTCACTTCAATATATTACATTAAAATATATTCAAACAGAAAAGTCATTTAAAATTTTAATAAATGTAAAAACACATTAAAAAAGCTTACTGACCCCAAAGTTTTGAACTGGTGTTGTATACTATATACACACACAGTTACTGAGCAACAAACTCAATATTCATATGTGTTTTTGTATTGCAACATTTACAAAATTTCAACTTTGATTGAATCCTACCACTAAAAAGAAACACAGCGAAAGTGTTTATATGATGTCATGGTGTGCTTTATCCAGTCTATACAGGAGAAATGAGAAATATTTAATCATTTGCTTTGACAGCATCCTTTGCACAATCCTGCAGCACCTTGTAAAATGCAAAAAGTCAATTAGACATGTTAAGGTCTAGGAGGAACTTTGGCAGACATGCTAACATGGTATATGGCAGCTGTAAACCTATCAAAATCAGCATTGACCAGACAGTGACAAGCATCTTTACCAGGAAAAATAATTCATCATTACATCTGCTGTGCACCTCAATGAACTGTGAATTCCTTCTGCAAAGCAGAGTTGTAGATGGTGAGGCAAAGCTGAGGCATCATAAAACTAAGGGCCTTTCACAGGCCCCTACGGCCCATTTAAAGGGGAACTCAAAGGCTAACACAACTTGCGTGCAGGTTTCTGTATCTATTAGGCCAGAGGAAGGGGTTTAGGTCAAAACATCTCCATACTTGTGCAGACAGACACCATGTCTCAAATATCTTTTTACTGAGGTATTGGAACTCAGTGATGATAATAGTAATTGCTACCGGTAAAAAAATCTAATAAAAATGCTTCCATAAGTAGAACAGTGAGCAAATCATTTCTCTTACTGACATTACAAAAGCCAACTCATGTGGACGCACACACTGTTTAGTGATTAGAAGCACGCTAATAGCTGGAAAGACAAGAAAAATGTGGTTAAAGAAATGACTTTTGCTGTTTTTAATGAGTTTAGCCATGGTTTAGCTGAGCTGGGACGCTATTGTGTTTGCTGCGGCTTTTGGCGGGCCAAACGGCTTCTTGTCTGTTTCTGATTAATCCAAAACCGATGACTTCAGAACTCTGTCCATTTGAATACTCAGACCGCAATATTCTCTATAATGGAAGTTTATGAAATGGCTCCGTTTTTGTCAAGACTGATTTTTTTTCCATTATATAAAAAAGAACAAAGATTTATTAGGATAAAAGTACTTTCAGGTTGCTACATTTTCATCAGATTTTGACAAATTTCTTTGGTTTGAGTATCAGTATTAATTTTCAAGAAATATTGAGGCTAAAATGTTCATCAGAAAGGACCCAGACCTTCTCAGTCGATGGAGCTCAACATCTAAGTTTGGTCACTATATGCTTTCATTGCAAGTAAAAGAGCAGCAGGACTTGTTCTTTTGTGTTACACAGAAGAAAGTACAGTAAGTCATTTAGGATTCAGATGACATGACACATGAGGATGAGTAAATGATTACAGAATGACATTTTCAGGTGATATTGTCCTTTAAAACAGAAAAATATATAGGCTATTCAATGCCTTAGATGAGGCAATTTGGTGAATCTGTTAGAACGATTTCACAGCATGTGTCTCTATCACTAGTGGTCTCAACAGACACTTCGCTTATAGATATCTGGCCAAACTTTCTGTATTATGATCTGTAAATTGGCTCACTAAGATCTTCTAAAAGCCAGTGTACCTCAGGCTCCCTTTTTAGATTAAGAAATCATTATTTCATCAGGAGGTCATGTGCCAGATGCAGTTCACATGTAACACCACGGAACAATACCCTTGGCAGAACATATCATAAATCAGTCAAAAGCTAGAGTATGTGCACTGAGGCATCACTGCCAACCTGGTAAAAAGTGTGTTTTTTGGCCGATGAGAGCTTTTTAATGCAACAGAATATAAATAAAAAATAAGAAAATTATTTAATTATTTACATGACCTTCATGCTGTTCCATTTTATTCTGAAGCCCACAAAAAAAGATGTTTGAAAGACTGTTCACGCTGCACTACTCCATACACTTTCCATACAAAAGAAAAAATATATATACATATATAGTACAACTGAAAATTTTAGGGTCAATAACTTTTTAAAGAAATTAATACATTGTTGATTATAATAATTAAGAGAAAACTTTGTTGTTTTAAATTGTAATAATACTTCATTATTATATTACTTTTATTTATTTTACTCTGTATTTTTAGTTAAAAAAATCTGTCACAATTAATGAACAATTAATGAAATTACCTGACTTATTTCTGACTTGTATAATCTTTTCAGTACTTTCTCTCGAATACTATTTTAAATCTTTTTTATGTGACTTGTAATGCCATAAATAAATAAATAAATAAATTATTATAATAATAATAAAATCAAATACCTTATAAAAATTTTTTAATTGTTTCATAGGAATATTTTATCACCATTTTAAATATTTTTACCCCTCAGTAGTAGTGTCTCTCGAACAGGTAAAATTACACACTACAAGTCCCAGGCAGCTATAATAATACGGATGTCACAATCACAATTGCACAATTCCGAGAAATCCTGCCCAAAATTTCAACATGAACACAGTGTGTCAACAATAGCATCGTTAATTTCCTGTCATCATATGGCAGGGCAGATGGACATGCCCTCCAGGCAGAAACGACGGACTGTGCTTATCCTGACACCACAATGGCGGGTTACCACTATCCCGCGTGGACGCTCTGGCATGGGTGATACTTCCTGTTTGATGAGTCAGTGTGTCAGAGCTGCAGTTTGTCCATTGTCCAGCAGTGACATAAGGACAACAGGACAGAATCCAGGGAGTGACTAAATATAGGGCAAATCAAAAGATTGGCAGAGGGATGGCTGGACATCGGTCTGTGAGAACAGCGCCCTCAAGTGGACTAAAAATATTTTAGCAAAGTTAAGAGCCAACAGTAATTTACATGCATGCTTAAAGGCAGTGTAAGTGAGTTTTGATAACTTTTGTAACATTTAGATTATGACATGTTAGCTAAATTGAATGTGTAAAATAATTGATAGGCAGAGAGTGTTCCTGGTTTGCTAGAATAGCATGTGCCCCAATTTTTGTTTATTTATTTTTATATTTTTGCTGCTTCCAGAAGGATGTCACATTTAGAGGCATAAGCTGACATGAAAAAAAAAAAAATGTAAATAAAAAAATAAACTATAGTTATATCTGTTAACTGTTAGCAAGGAGGGATATCTTATTTGTGGCAAATAAAATAAAATAAAATGAAATAACATTTTATGTGTGGCAAAATAAACTAAAAAGCTTTGTATGCGTGGTCCTAAGAATAGAGTAAAATACATTTATGTGTGGTAAATAAAATAAAATAAAATAATAAAAAATTAAATTAAATTTTATTATGTGTGGTAAAATAAAATAAAAAGCTTTGTATGTGTGGTCTTAAGAATAGAGTAGAATTAATGTTTGTATGTTAAATAAAATAAAATAAAATAATAATAAAAAATGTAATTAAATTTTATTATGTGTGGTCCTAATAAAATAAAATAAGATGAAAATTAAAAAATGAAATAAAAACACTGGAAAAGCTTGAAATTTCATAGCTGCAGACTTTGGCTCTGGTTTTAATTCAAATAATGTGCTACTTATTATTATAAATACAGGGAGTGACTGACAATGTTAATAAGAAGGTCATGATGTAATTAATTAAGGTTCATTAAACAATCTCAATTTACAGTCTTAGAACAAAAAAAAAAAAAATCTAATATACTGAATAGCATTAATTTGTATACTTTCTAATAACAGTCACTAAAAACTACAGTTTCAATATATGGGAAAATAATATGATTTGTTGTTGATAACGGTACATTTTAAACTATTAGAAGGAAACCCAATCAGGCTTCTGAGAGAAAACTCGAGGCAGGGCTGTTTGAGATAAGCTGCAAAGTTATAAATGCTAGAATGCAATGTGTTTATTAAAATCTTTATCACTGTAAATCTCCAGAGTGGCCAGACTATGAATAGAGGTCTTCATGCATGCAACATGGAAGTTGTAACCTCTGCATCCAGCCCTGGAACACATCCAAACTGCCCACATTGAGCTGCTTACCCTGCGGTGACAAACAGACAGGGCCTTATTATTTTCATTCAGGCTGGCTAAGTTCACCAAAGAAGAAAAAACACTCATTATTCAAGTATAAAGTAAAAGTGTAACACTAATATTCCCTCACCAGGGGAGTTAAATTACACCAACATATATTTAAAATCCATAGAAACTGCATATACAGCTGGAACAAAGCAAATGTACAAGTTTTTAATCTTTAGTAATTAGTGTTGTCATTTTAACCAGTCAATTTAGTGCAATTAATTATAAAATAAATCATGTGATAAAGACACTAAACATAATTAATCACTTCTTTCTGACTCATATGTAAATTTCAACATTCATGCCTAAAGTACAAATTTTCACATGAACTTGAAATATATTCTTAAAAACAAAAGATTAAAAGAACACCTACTGTGCCAAGTAGGGGTATAATGATATGGAAGTAAAATATGAAAATAAAACATACAGTATATTGACTTCTAAAGCCCCTTTTGTAATTGTTTACCATAACTGTATCTGCCACAATAATGTATGCATCGTCTATGCATTCAATTTTTTTTTTTTTTTTTTTTTTCATTTAGAAAAATGTTAATATATGAAATTAATTAATGTGATTCATTATTTACACATCATGTATTTAATTCAGTGCAATTACAATAATTTATCTATTCACAGCGACAATATTAATGGATTGCTGACAAAGCTTGGAGGTTGCATGTATCTCATAGTGTTTTTTGGTTATTATGCAAATTATATTATCCAGAGAATAACAAAACTGCACAAATATGAGCACAACTTTAGGGTCTTGTGCATCACAACAATGGAATGCTTTTGTGTTGATTCTGAAATATGAAAAATTACATCCGTTCCTCAGACTGCTGATCTAAACAAAAGGATCCACCCAGATACTGTCATTGAAAACGTATGGAAAATACCGTGCTAGAGCACGGATGAATTTACATCAAACAGAAACGACAGCATTTCAACGCCAACCCAGATGAGACAATTGTGAGTTGAAATTTTCAGTAATGAGGTACCAAGAGAACTTTGCGCTATGCTCTCGAATCAGATGTCATATCCATTCCTAACAAAAGGTGTAAGTCATGGTTCATTAACTCAGAACTGGACTTCACATCATGGATTCTAAACACTGAATCCTTGCGAGAGTTACACGAGGGCCAAATCTCCTCCCTGTTCTCGGAAGCACCAGTTTTTTTCTTTTTTTACCTAATCAAGAACTGAATACATTTTGCACACTCCTACTTAAATGGTCTTTTTGCACAAGAAGCTGCGTTCTTTCTCCTTTCCACTCTTATGCTTTTAAAAATAAGAAAGGAGGAATGGAGCAGGAACAGCCAAAATAATAATAACTCCCCCCTGCTCTGAATTAACTTGTCAGACATTCCCTTTCCTTCCCCCTCTCTCCATCTTATGAAAGATCTGCCAACGTCTTGATGCTTTGAAGTCATGTCTATTTTCCAAACTGTTCTAGCACATCCCACCCTGCTTTGGCCCTTTTCTGTAGACGATGGGCCAGAATCTGTGGGGCCTCATTATGGCAAAATGGTTGATAATCACAGCAGTGTGAGCACAGGAAAATAACACCAAGAAACCCTCATCCTGCTCTGTGGGATCACACGACTATGTCCTATGTTCCTGACTAGCTAGAGACTCCCAGAAAAGAAGATGTTGAAGGTATGTTGTCATCTCAAACATATTTTCTGACTAAACTTTCCTCTTTGCTGCTGTCTTTCCATCTGGAGGCCACACAGTAATCAATATCAGGAGTGCTATCACTCACTAATGTCAATGGACTAAGACTCTCCATACTGTAATATGAGGGGAAGATCCAACTTTTGCCAATTTTTATATCTGTTAAACATCTGCTTCAGCACAGCAAATTAGCCTTCTACAGGAAACAGCCAAGTTCTGGATATTAACAGCATAATAAAACATGAAAAAAAATGTTATCAGGCTGTTTCGTTTTCAAACACTGCTGCCAAGATTCCATAGCTGCAGGACTACCTGAGCACCTTTGCAAAGGGTTTGTCCTGCTTGCTGGAAAATGAATGCTCTCAGCAAGCAGTGAATGATTTTGTGATTTAACGGAGGCAAACTCCAGGCCAGTTACACGGGACTTGAGTGAAAAGCTTCTGTGTGGAGTGAGGGTGAGAATCACTGGAAATACTGAAACTGGAAACACTGTCACTTTTATGAATGTAAAACAGGAAAATGCATCAAATCACTGAATCATGGAAACAGTGAAATATGTAAAATTACTAAAACACTGCAAGCACTGGAAACATACTAACATTGAAACACTGAAAATACATACAAAACTGAAACTCTAGCTGTTTCCATCACCTTGTTTTTATCCACGTTTTGAAGTATCACATTAGAGACAAGTGATGGAATCGTCAAATTTCAAAAAATTATTAAAAAAAAAAACGTAATTCACAAAAAAGTTTTTACACTCACTTGAGATGGTTTTTGACTTGTGTGAAAAAGAGTTAATGCAAATTATGGGGAGTAGGAACACATGTGCGCATCAAACCAGTCACGTGACTTGGCCTGATGGGACGGCATAACTTGACTAACCAGCGGATTGATCTCATTGCACAGCATCTCAAATGTTGTTGTGGTCATTCCAAAATGCCTGACCAAACTCTGTCGTCAAAGTATTTATGTATAATTGCCTCCCAGAACTGTCTCCCATGACTGCGTTCCCAAACAACAGGCATCCACCTCCAAAAGCAGTGACCACATTTATTGCATTTCATCTGCACTCTGATGTGCAAGTAATTTATTGTATATGAAAATTATAATATTAAGTGGCTTCCTCTACTTTTCTCAGTTATATTTAGTGACAGTTTATCAGGAAGTGATATTCACAGATGTTTTATGCAATATTCCAGTTTAGCATGCAAGTTAAATTCACAACTTTGGATAGAAAATTTGCTATTACGTTATTTGGTTTTTGACACATTCAAACAAATAAAACACTAAAAAAAAATGGATCACTGGAAAAATGGATCAGACAGTGGAAACACATGAAACAAAACACTAGGCTACTGGAAAGATAGAAAATCATTAGATCATTGAAACACTAGAGAAACTGAAAACAGAGAATACAAAAACACAAAAAAAAAAAAAACAAAACAACTAAAAAACAAAAAAAAAAAAAAAAAAAAAAAATAAATAAATGAAATAAAAAAAAACAAGGAAGACAAAAAAAATAAAAAAATAAAAAAAAAAAATAAATGACATAAAGAAACATAAAATACCGGAACACTAGGAAGATCAAAACACTAGATCACTGGAAAAACACCAGGATTTTTGTCTGAAACACTGAGAACAACACTAAATCACCAAATTACTGAAACACTGGAACCAAAGCAAGACAGCTAGTGATACATTAACATTTAAGTCACTGTACCTAAAATGAAAAAAAATTATTAACTAACCAGTAGAATTAGCAAACTGATGACAGAAATGGTTTACTTACGCTAATCAATAATTACCAAATCTTATTTGCCTCTAGAAGAACCAATAACTGTGGCTCATTGAAAATCACAGCTAATTAATTACAGTAATCAGAAACGACTTCTTGAAAATGTGTCTAAAATGTAAACAATCATATTCTCCTGACTTAAAACAAAGATGTATCTTTAGAGAAGCATGACTTCCTCCTGTGTTTTACCAATCAACTTAGAGTATCAATACTAGCCAGACTACTAGCCAGACAGAGAAATATGCCTGTTTTCATAGGAGTATCTCTTCTAATCATCAGTCATTTGTGTATGTTAGAGACTGACTGATGTGTTAGAATTGCTTGTAACAGTAAAATGAACCCATTAGTCAAGGCCCCAGAGTTAGCACACAAAGTCTGTCTTGTTTACAACATGATTTAATGTCCCGTGTTGCTCAGTTCCCCTCACGGCACTGTCATCGCTTTATTCTGTGACTGCAAAATAGCATAGTGACATCAACTCAAAATCTTTATAATAATAATAATTCATTTGAATGCTCTTAATTTTCAAAAAATACTGTGCATTGGAATGCACAACCATGTGTCTAGAAGAAATTTTGCCATGGAAACAAAACATGTCATTAAGTTTCATTGTATTTGACAGCTTTTCAATGACATGCTTACTGTAAATCCCCTGTTTTTGAACAATTATTACATTGAATTGCAAATGAAGTGCTGAGAAATAACTGAAAGTCTAAATGGAAGTGGAACATGAATATGGGGCTAAAGACTGGATGAACACTGTGCTTATAGAAGTTCAGATCCCCTTCTAATGAGGGAGTTTTTCTTTTAAACAGAAGACTTATATAATAACCCTTGGGGCATTTTAGAAAAAGACTGACAGAATGCAGCACCATCAGATTTAATAAACTCTCCTCTTCTAGAGGGAAAAAAGTTTTATTTTACTCTCCAAAAACATACTGGAAAGGCTATTCTCTTTGGACTTTTTAGCATGCATTAGACCTGATTACTTTTGAATAATTTTGTATCCAAACAAGCAATTATTAGTTTAAGAAATCAGTCATCAAAATGCATTTTGGATGCTTGAGCAAAACAAAGCACTGATCGTCAAAGCAATTCTTGGTCCATTTTAGTCATCCGTCCATGTTGTTTATTTAATTTAGTACTCCACAAAATTAAAATATGCTTTTCTGCCAATAGACAATACAGCCCAAATAATTTAATTCTAAAATTCCAAAAGAACAAAAACTCATCAGCACATGAGACCTGACTGAACAAAAGAAGGTTCTTCTTCTGAGAGTGTCATCCAGGACATTGGATGATCTTTGCTGTCTTTGGGTTAATTCTTTATGTCAGGATATCCCATGGCCTTTATTGGATTTAAGGAGGACATTTTATGGACTATGTGTCCATAGGTGTGTGTGTGTGTGGGGAGGGGGGGGGGGTGTTTGGGTTATATTGCAGTGCTTAACTCTGAGACTCTGTCTCAGTCATGGTCCTGCTGAGATACGAGACATTGACTGATGCTCTCACTCCACAATAAGAGATTACATTACTGTTTCAGATCCCAGAAACACTTCATTCTGCTGGGAATATTTTTGCAATTTCATCAGATAAGAATGACCACAGACTGGGCAGTATGGGATAACCATGTTATTGCGACAACAGTACATGGCCTCAGCGCAGAGACTAGTTAGGGCTAGAATTCCAACTGTGACACAAAATTTGATCTTGTAGATTTAACAATCTGTCAACAAAACACTTTTTTACATGGTTAAGGACTAAAACAGAACAGTGTGGGCAGTAGCATTGTTTCTCAGAAGGAAGGCTAATGTGTTCATTTTATTTTTTTCTGAGTCAGTTCTTTTCAGTGATCAAATAGGTTAGCAAAACATAAATCAGTAACAGGAAATTACAGTCAGTGAATCCAAACCTGAATTCTGGCTGCCAGCAATGAAGAACACATGCATGTAAAGCTTCTGAACAGTTCTATATGTGAATATAAATACTAATAGTACATAAAAGCACTTAAAGTACCTAAGTGTCTTTGTAAAATCTATAGACATTCAAACTTAAAAAAAAAAAAAAAAAAAAAAAAAAATCACAGAATATGATTTTCTAAATTTCAGTTCAGATTCAAGAATTTAATTGGAATTTAAAAAGCAATATCAAATTAATTCTGAATGGCACACAACCCTGCTAATAAACACAGTAAATAAAAAAAATGATATAAATACAGTATATGAAGTAGTGTAGTAGCAAGCTATGTAGCTTTCAGCTTGTAGTGTAACTAGACTGTGTAAACTAGTGTAAATATTGCCCGGGTAATTTCTTTTGGCAAAATGCAGTTGTTTCAATAGCAATCCATGCAAACGAAAGTCTCGTGTGAGGGTGCAAAAGGGTCCACATGCAGTTTTTCCTTTGCTTTTCTGAAAACGTTCACGTACCGAAGAAAACAATGTCACAACGATATTTTTTAGCTTAGCTAACTTTCATGTTTGTTGCAGATCTAGCAACATATTTTGAGTAGTACATCCAAAACTGACTAACAATAGCTTAAAAGCATCATTCTCTGGATAATGTCCAGTGAAAGTATTTGATTTTACATTTTTACAGATCATAAAACATGACTGTGCGATTGCTTCAAATATAGCTCAGAGTATTCTCCTCTAAAAGTCCATACATCAACCTCTGCAGTTGCTGCTCTTGGAAAGTGTTGCATTTTGAAAAGGAAAAGGATCATTGAAACACAAGGCCACACATCCTGAAGACAAAAACATCATCCTGAAGGTGGCCAGTTTAGCAAAGCAAAGGGAAAAATAAAAGAGCATTCACATTTTCATCAATAAGGTCCTGTGTCTTCTGAATATAAGATGTCAGAATGGAGCAGAACAGGCTGGTTTGGTTTGGGTCCAGTTTCCTGCTGGTGTTGAAGAAAAACTACACCGAACGCTGGCTCTCGGAGCACATGATTGCACAGCAGCTGTGACTGATCAAATGCCGTATGAAAGCATATTCGGTAATTATACGTCAGAGTTCCTATGCTGATGTTCAAGGGGACAGATCCTGTTGCACACCCCTGGATTATGTCAAACTGGCTTTAGCAAGTCTTGGGACATAACAGATTCAGTAGAAGTTTATGACTTCATATGCAGTAACCTGCTCTGGAGCCTGACCACATTTAATCTCAATTTATGCAAAAGTTCTGTCCAGCACATGAGCCTTTTCTTGAAGGAGCAGCCGTCCCTTGGTAATGTCAAGAAAGGTCTGCTATATCCGTCCTGTTTCCCTTCATGCTGTCGACCCCCTCTTGTGGTCGGGACATGTATTCGGTAATCTCAAATAGCTAGACTTGTGACTAATGGCACAAGGTTTGGTTCAAACTGCATGTTACTCTGTCCAAGAAAAGCTCACTTGAACAAAAATCACCAATGTTTAAAGCAACCAATCACAGTTCACTTTGTTTTTATGTGCCATTTATATAAAATGGTTGACGCCATCATAATAGACTAGCGCTGAAAGAAAAAAAACCTTCAAATAACTCTCAATTATAAGTTGTACTAAAACACCAAACACATTAACAAAATGAGTGCAAACATTATGATCAGATTTTATGTCCGCTCGTGAACATCTAGTTAACTGGCAACTAAGTGCCTCAAACAAAACATCGGCCAAATATTTTATCCCACTAATCTGGCAAATTTATCAAAAAGAACTTGTATAAACCAAGTACCTTATAAACATGGCTTTTCCAGTTAGACTGGACCCCAATTGCAAGAAATTGCATAAACGCTAGCCAATCAAATTGTAACTGCCTATTTTCTAATAGTACTTGCCAGTTTCCTGTAAAATATGCATCATCTGGTTAGTGAACACACCGTGGGCTGTGCCATCTGGGGCTAAGTCTATTTATTCTGGTGTTGAGTGCATAATGCTTGTGACTTAATATGAAAAAGCAACTTGAAATCATCCTCACTGCCACTTTCTGGCTCCTCGCACCACAGGCAACCGCGTGATCTTGTTTCAGCTGGCAGCTACACCGAAACACCTCAAGAAAAAAAAAAAAAAAAAAAAAAAAAGGCAAAGAACGACATTAGAAATACAACAGAATGAGGGTGATTCTGTGTGGCGAAGGAAAACAGATGAGATCTGGTAGACCTCTGGGCATCTGTAATTGCTCAGCAAACAGGGAGGTTTAATTGCATTAGAGCACATAACAAAGAATGACAGCCATGTAAAGAACAAGGATGTCTCCCTCAATAAAATGCTCCAACAACCTTTCCACCAAGGACATATTATTTCTGTAAGCGATATATCAAAATCAAATCAAAAAGCAATTTATCCATATCCAAAAAAAACTAATTTCCATTCATGATTCCATCAGTTTATTAATAAATAACAGATATAAGTCTTTGGTGGAACTCAATTTTTTTTTTTTTTTTTTTTTTTTTTGCAGAATGACTTCTGCTGCTGTTTTCATGCAATAAAGGTAACTTCAAATAATTAACAAAAATGCATCATAATTTTACATTGAAAATATACTAAGCTTCCCATTTTGCCTAATTTTTTATTATTAATTCTCTTTATGAAACACATCATAACATTTTTATGTATAAAATGACACAAAGTACTCAAGTCTGTTACAGCAATTTTACTGTAAAGCCTTGCAGGGGCCTCAAAAAAAATAAAAAATAAAAAAAAAAAATAAAAAATAAAAATAAATAAATAATAAAATAATAATAATAATAATAATAATAATAATAATAATAATAATAATAATAATGAAGAAATGAACCCAACTTCTAAAACTTCTTTTAGAATAGTTTGCCCCACATAATTTTAGAACCTGCCTACTGGAATAGAGATACGTGCAAAGGTGGTCAGTGTGGATCAGTATGGATATAGGACACAAGGGTTACACACATAATAAAAAAATTCACATTGTTTGCACTGTTGCTGTACTGGAACACTCTTAGGAAAACTATGAGTCATATCAGAAGAATCTTGAGGAGATTCATGAAGACGAGTCACCAAGTTCCTTAACACCTCATGGAGTCATTTCTCCACATAACACCACTATGAAGGTATTTTTGTTGCGAAACAACTGAGCATCTGTGACAGCGGAATTTGTAGTTGTAGAGAATAGCCACACATGTGTATCAGTACATTTGAAGACGCAGACAAAAGTTGCAAACTTGTAGATTTTTTCTCCCCCCAACAAACACAACACAACAGTTACACCTTCTTGAATCCTTCACTGCAGGTGCACAATTCCTATTCTACAAATCACAAATCAAGAAACTCGTAGGCTCACATGTTTTGCCACTATTGCTGCAGTGAATATGGTGCAAAACACATTCACACACCTCCATCAAAAATGTGAAGTCATGGACGAATTTTGTACATCCGCAAATCAGTATGTGAATACTTGCAATGAGATTTGCACACTTGTAGAATGTTTTCTTACACACACACACACACACACACACACACACACACACACACACACACACACACACACACACACACACATATGGATGCTTTTTCGAGCATAAACAAG
Source organism: Cyprinus carpio (assembly GCF_018340385.1). Lineage (NCBI taxonomy): Eukaryota > Metazoa > Chordata > Actinopteri > Cypriniformes > Cyprinidae > Cyprinus > Cyprinus carpio. The sequence continues at coordinate 24,674,434 of NC_056609.1, read as the reverse complement.
TACATAACGACATAGCCTGAATCTGGTGCTACCAGTCTCAAACCTGTTTTTCGCTTGCAAATGACAAGTTTCATGCACTCTTATCTGTGTGAAATATGGTGCAAAAGTGATTTGTGCATCTGTAGAGGCAACAGCGGGCACTCTTTGGAGATCAAGATCAATTTTGGCCAATCAAGAAGAGCTACACTGTATTTGGTTTTTGTTATTCTTTATAGTTCTTCTTTTTTATGTTCAAGTTTGTGGATTTTATCGTCTGCAATGTCGGGGGTGTATTTTGGAGCCATCGTGAAGGTGATTACATCAGCTGGTAAGTTAAGTTATACAGTTATCCGAATCAATCAGGGAATTAATCAGGGAAGCATAATAATTCGCCTTTTTATCGCAGGTTATGTCAGACATATGTTACATAACAGCGAGCTAACGTGAAAATAGTAAAGAAAAATGAGTTAAGAAACGCCTATTTTTTTTCAGGTTGTGGTCTATTGGTCATGTCATCTGCAAAGGAGGTGTATTGGAGTTTTTTTCTTGTGATTACATCGTAGAGGTGGTAACAACAGGTGAGTAAGATTGCCAATGTAACGGTGATAATATCAACTGGTAAGTTAGCCGAAGTAAACTAGTTAAAGGTTGTTGTTGTTTTTTATCATTATCCATTACCTGGGAATCAACTCCATTATTTCGGCAATATAACACTAAGCTCTCAATGGCAAATGCAAAAACGTTAATTCATGCATTTATGACCTCAAGGTTAGATTATTATAATGCTTTTTAGGTGTTTTGCACGCCTAATAATCAAACTCCAGGTGGTCCAAAATGCAGCAGCTAGAGTTCTTACTAGAACCAACAAGTATGACCATACTAGCCCGGTTCTGTCAACACTTCTCTGGCTCCCTATTAAACATCGTATAGATTTTAAAATCTTGCTAATTACTTATAAAGTCCTGAATAGTTAAGTGCCTCAGTATTTGAGTGAGATCTTATTGCATTATAGTCCTCCACGTCCGCTATGATCTCAAAACTCTGGCCATTTGATAATACTGTACCTAGAATTTCAAAATCAACTGCAGGCGGCAGATCCTTTTCCTATTTCTATTCCTAGCTCCCAAACTCTGGAATAATCTACCTAACAGTGTTCGGGAGGCAGACACACTCTGTCAGTTTAAATCTATAGATTAAAAACCCAACACACTAACACATCTATATAATCCAAAACCGTAAAAGGATTGTTTGGCTCTATTAATTAGGTCAGCCGGAACCGGGAACACTTCCCATAACACCCGATGTACTTGTTACATTGTTAGAAGAATGGCATCTATGCTAATATTAGTCTGTTTATTTCTTATTCTGAGGTCACTGTAGCCAACAGATCCCATCTGTATCCAGATCAGATGGTCACTGCAGTTACCCAGATCCAGCACGCATCCATCCCAGATGGTGGATCAGGACCTAGAGATGACCTAGACAGCGCTGCATGTCAACTAGATGAGCCCCAGAGACAGATCCCCAGTGAAGACCTTGTCTCCTAGATGACCACTGGGACAAGACCACGGGAATCAGATGAATCCTCTGCACAATCTCACTTAACTGCAGCCTAGAATTAAACTGCTGGTTTCCTCTGGCCAGAGGAGAATGGCACACCATTTCGACACACTATTCCCCTGTTTAATACTGTAAAGCTGCTTTGACACAATCTACATCGAAAAAAGCGCTATATAAATAATGGTGACTTGACTTTGCTCTACTGTTTGATCTACAGGAATGCATTATATGGAATGGAGCTTTAATAATTTGTGTGGGATTATGAAACAATTATGCACATTCATGGTGCGTTCAGATAGTATATAGTGTTAATTAAAATCAAAGCACATACAGCACAAAGTCTGACAGTTGGGATAAATTCAGTAAACAATTATTTCAATTTTCTTTTTTGTGCTTGCAGGCTCATTCTGATAATCAACCCTGGTGGCACCAAAAGCCATTCAGAGTCACAGTTCAGATGGAATTCAGGAAAGAGGGTGCAAATAAAAAGCATCAGCCTGAATCCCCTCATGGTGTTTCTCATCAGAGATTTTGTCAGCGTTGCCAAAATTACTGAAATTTAACACAACAACACAAACTAATTTGTACTGTGTTTTATTTCTGTAAAGCCTGTTTTGCCATGCTACAGATACATGGGGGGACTATGATGATGCCCTTTTTTTCAGCTAGTGCATGCTAGAGATGAAGATTTGTAATTAGTATTTTTAAAAGGAAAATGTTCAACAATTAAAAAGAATATTATAAACACAAATGCTAATGACTTATTGTGATTTTTATGGGGTTGGGGTTTAAAAAAAAAAAAAAAAAAAAAAAAATATATATATATATATATATATATATATATATATATATATATATTATATATATATATATATATATATGTGGCATACAATGTTGTACCAAAATTGGATTGTTTTATACAGGTAAAAAATTCAAATAAATTGAACAATACTAATACTGATAATACAGTAATAATACATCCAGCTACTGTAAAATTTACAGCAAACTCTTTACAGTGTAGTTTGGGCACCCGAACGAGCAGGAGGAAAAATAAAATAATAAAAACGTTCGCAAGCTGCAGGCATCTTCCAGAGCTGACAGCAGCAAATACCAATAAAGGTACATTTTCTTTTTTTCTGAAATCACTCACTGTTATACTGTACATTTGTTAATAATTTAAATATATTAACAAATATATTTAATCATCTTGTATATATGACACTCTCATATATATTTAATTAATGGGTTAATCAATCTTTTATGAAGCCTCTATGTGAGTTGAAGCAGGGATGGGCAAACTTGGTACTGGAGGGCCACTGTCCTACAGTTTAGATTTTACCCTGATCAAACACACTTCTACCAGCTAACTTAGTTAGGATTACTAGAAGACTACAGGTAGGCGATTTTTATCAGGGTTAGAGCTCAACTCATTTAATATTTAAACTATAAACAAATGTAAAGTATAACGGTGAGTGATTTCAGAAAAATACAGAAAATTTACCTTTATTGGTTGCAGATGTCAGCTCCAGAAGATGTTTGTGCAGCTCGTTTTTTTTTTTTTTTTTTTTTTTTTTCTCTATCATAAGAAAAATAATTCTGTTTAAGGTCATGTGAAGACTGCATGCGGAAAGAGAAGAAAAACCCAGCAGCCAAAACAAGACTAGGACCATCCAAAACGTGTCTTTTCACCACTTTGCTTTCTTTTAACTATATATAAGATTCTGTAAGCATATATATATTTTTTTAATAAAATAAAAATTTCTTCACATGTTGAATTGTATGCAATGCTGTCTTTGTAACAGCGATTTGACAATTTATTTGTTTAGCCTATTAAAATACTTGGAGGAAGCTGAGTTATGGTTAAGAGAGTGTCAGTTTGCCTCAAAGCCTAGAACATGTTCTTTTGGTTCGGCTACTTTGTTAAATTACGTCATGGTACCTGTACAAGGTCATCTTAAAGAAGAGTTCAGTGTTAAAGTTTGCTGATGCTAACATCAAAATTGCGTGTTATTTTATCTTTTGTTACCTGTGACATTTCTCGCTGATTATCGTGGTCTCCAAACACGTTTACCTTTTCATAAATTATCAATACTATCATCAGAACAATAAAAAAAGTGGGGTAATAAAAAAACACAGATACATGTGCGGTTGCACTTTTTTTTTAATTAGCAATACTATCATTAGAACAAGAAAAAAAGTGGGGTAATAATAACATATCAAAAATCATATTATGAACATTTACTTTTTGTACTCAAATATGTAATTTTAATATATAATATATAAATATACAGTTTACTCTAAAGTTGGGATATAAACAAACTACAGAAAGGTTGCATGACTTCAGGGTCACCAATAATCTTTAAATAAAGTAAAAGAACAGTTTGAAGAGTTCAAGAGTGTTCTGATGCTGTAAATTCAGACTACTGAGTAGATGATTTTACATGCTTGACGGGATGATATTTAATGTCCCCGACAGCTTTTGTAGTACCATTTATCAACTTGTTAGCAACAAACCTTTTTTCAAAACATCTAAAATCACGAGTTGGTATTGATGAAGCCTATTACTGGAAGCGCAAAAAAATCACACAGTCACAAGTCAGAAGTCTAGCTATTTGAGTTTCTGGGTTTTAGGACTTATTACTGTGACAATCTATTGAGCCTAGAGGTCAGTCTGTGACATTTACAGTACATTCTCTTTTGGTCAAATGTCTTTTCAACGTACAAATTTGCAAGTAAGAGTTCACCAAACTTTGGTATCCAGCAGAAATCAAAACTTTTCTGCATGTGCTTGCATTTCTTCTCTCCCACACTGACATGCCTATGAATGGAAGTGAAGGGAGTACTAAGACATGTGTTAAAGTCTCTTTTGGGGGAGTTCCTGAATAGCTAACATCACTTCCAGCACCTTTAAAGCCCTCTCCGTTCCTCTGCTGTAGACTGTTATGGCAGCTGAGCCACGGGCATCCTTGCAGGGCATATGAGATGATTAAGAAAATTCTCTGGAGGGAATTCGAGTCTGCCTGTTCAAAAGCCACATTCTGCAGAAACATTTTGCCAACGAGACAGTTGAGGAAAGTCTGGAATTGTCTGAATACCCGTTTTGTTTCAACACTGCTGACACTTGCCATGTGAAAAGAAGGCTGGGTACTTCATAATTACTCTAGGTATGGCATTAATCAATTGACACAAGCTAGACTATTAGATATCAGAGATTTTGCCCAACACAAACTGTCATTTGTTTGCTAAGTTAGTTTGCTTTTATAAGCAGAAGCAACATGCAAACTAGCATTAAGGAGTGATGGATTGATCTGTAGGTGCTGTGTGTGTGTTTCCTAAATATCTTCAGCTTCCAACGGCATGTCATTTGGAAACCCCATTTTATTATGATAACATTACAAAAATGTTAAATGTTCACAGAAAATGGCAGTAGTGTGATTTAGTACAGTTCTCCAATTCTTCCACCTTGTGCTGACAAAGTAACACAGATGCCAAGCTAATGGAAGCTTGTTTCCACCAACGGATTAAAAAAAAAAAGATAATTGTGACTCTTAATACACTCCTTACTAATTTATATCTTACAATTCAGTTTTTTATTATTATTTTTTAGTCAGTGGCATAAATCACACACACACACACACACACACACACACACACACACACACACACACACACACACACACACACACACACACACACACACACACAATTTAGAGTAAAATATTAAATTGCAAGATGTAAACTCAATATGCTGAGGAAACAAAGTCTGAATTTCAAGATGTAAACTTAGAATTAAAAAAATCTCTAAACTGTCAGATGTAAACTCAGAATTTCAAGAAAAAACATGAAACTGTGAGATGTAAACTCATAATTTTGAGAAAAAAAATTGTTAATTGTGAGATATAAACTAGCAATAGCAAGGAAAACTCTAAAACGGCGCAAAAAAAGTCGCAATTTGCTTTTTTATTTTATTTATTTATTTAGTTTTGGCAAAACAAGCTTCCATACAAGGTGAATTGTGGCACATTTTATTCTATTGTACCTCCTTGTGCGAGTCCACTAAGCCTTCTTATAAATGTTTTATTATTATTATAAATTCCTTTGACATATATATCTTGAATACACTTCAACTATACTTCATTTTCATCTATTTTAATGTTTTGTTTCTCACGTGGCAGCTTGGGCATGTCAGTGGAAGTTTCACATCATCGCCTGCATGCAGACCCCCATGACTCCCGGACCCCTCCATCCTCTGCAGAATCTGGCTTTGAGGGCCCTTTATTCTCTGATCTGTCCCTTTGAATTCTGCTCCATGACCACAATCTTTTCAAGGGTCTCTTAAAGACCCGCCTGTGATTGGGGGAAGCGCAATCCAAACTGAAGTGCGTTTCCCGCAAGCATGCCTGACTCCATGGCTGCCTCGCAAGTGTGGCGTCCCTTCAGCCGTGCCAGGCAATGAGCCAATACAGTGAAAATGTGATCTTGCATTTCCAGGGATAATAAATAAATTGGTTCACAGTCTGGTGTGTCCAAGTGGTTTTTGTGGAACTCATTTGCCAGCGAAAGTACTTATCTTGGGTCTATCTCAAGTCAGATCTGCGGTAAGAAATGTACCCCTGCATTTCATCACATTTCAGCGACTATGTGATTTTATAACAAACTTCCCTTTAGATATGCTGTCAGTGGAATTGCATTTTGTGATTCAATCCTTAGACTCCAAACATAAAATTGTAACATCGTCAGGCCATGTATGGAAAGTCAGAGGCCTCGTAGACAAAAAAACCAAACATCTTTTAGATCTCGATTTTCACTTATAAACAGCTTACTATAACTTACTTATAAAAGACTTAAAGTAAAGAAAATTTAAGGAATAAATTGAAGGGAACACAATTCTTCAATAAGTTCAAAATGTAAATGTTTAGAGCACACAATATTAGAGAACACTTCAAAGTTTCAAACTTCCAACCGATCTCCATCACTTTTTAATTAAAAACAATTTTAATAATAATAATACAGCTAAAGCTTAAGCTCTGCTCCCAATATGGAAACAACTGTTACTGTAACTGCACAAGACCTTCAGAAACTCTGTATACAAACAAGCATTGGATTTTCCTGGTCTTCTGGCAGATCATTAAAAACAGTCATTAAGCAGAACATGTAGGTAGTGGATGCAAGAAAATCTGACCTTTTGCACAAAGGAGTTCACATGGTTACACATTTGCTTATTAGATAAGTGACCTAGAAATAGTGATTTTTATCATTCATTTTATAACACAGTGCTCCTTTGTTTTAAATTTGTCAAAAGCACAAAACAAAAATGTTTATTTTCATGCTTTTAATTAGATTCTGAATCCCAGATTTTCAATAGTTTTCAGATGTATAAACATTTTATGGTTATTATCTGTGTTTGAAAATGTTCACAATACTTTGAAATACACAAAACACATCAGACCATTGGAAAATATATATATATTACATCAGTTTGTAAGGAATGTAAATGCAAACCAAACTATAAAGCACATGCAGCAATGCATGTGGCATTTGAAGTGCTCTATAAGCTAATGCTTTTACTGACATGGCAGATATGAACTTACATTCTTATATCACAGTCATTCTGTTAGGATTGTTTGCCCATCACAACCAAATGACATTCACTTTACCTCAGAGCAGAGCACTTCCATCTAAAACATAGAAAAACAATCTCCATGGATATTATTGTTCCCAACCTAAACAAATTTGGCCCTGTTTGTGCACATATTTTTATTGTGCACTGTGTTAACGTTCACTTTTTCTTTTAAAATAACATTTGCTATGAAGAAATAAACATCCCTTGCCCTCATTTGACCAGAGCGTTCTCTCCATTCTTCAGGGTTTCCTTGCCCGTCTTATCAAGAATTTACTGAGCATATCTGGGCATTGGGCCACCGCTCCAGCACCCTGAAACTAACCCTTTTAATAGTCACTTCAAATCCTTTCTTTAAGCATTTGGCTGAAAGTGCACTTCCAGCGGTGCTTGAACTTAATCTCTAAATGCTGAGCCAATCACAAAGCTGGAGAAAGCTGAAGTGTAGAGTTGAATAGCCAATTAACACAGCCCTGCATGCTGATGAAGCCTGCTGAAGGAGTTTGTCTTTTACCAAACTACAATGAAAAGCATGCCCATCTAATGAGAACCTGCTCACACAGCAGTTTCCGCTGACTACATCTGATAGTAAGGAGCTATATTCAACTAAGGATTATTTATTATTAGATTGGAATTCAATTACAGCCATAAAACTTTTGAGTTTTTATAAATATCCTTTTGACCCCCAAAAATAGGAAAAAGAAAATAAATGCCATCTGATTATAATTGCTATTAGATGATATACTAATTCATTAAATAAATCCAAATCGCATATGTAATAAAAAAAGAAATGAATGAATGATTACATGCATGCATGCCAAAAATTAAAAACAAAAACACCTGTGACCTTGTCTTGGTGAAGTAAGAGTGAATGATATATTGTTTTTGATTTATTATTATGTCTCTGTGTATCAAATCCCACAAAGTATTATTCCTATCAATACATAAAACGCACAGCGTTGACTTTTTTGGGATCTCTTGGTATCAGATTTATATGCTGATTTCTGAAAAATCCTCATGGTCACAAAATATCATAGGAATATTTGCCCCAATAACATTCCTCATCATCACTATAATCTCATTTATATCCACTGCGGTGATTATTGATTTCTAAAGCGCATGAAATTGTGCCTCTTTCAGTCTTTGACACAATCTGGGCAACACACAACAGGACAGAATGAGTTTCCATTTCTAGAGAGCGAGTGATTATAGTTCAGTCCCACAGAGATCAGTCCTGGATGAAAAATTTTATGAACTTCGTAAAGAACCAGCTATGGAAGTCTATCAGACAAAATTTCAACATACTTTCTACAATAATAAGTATTTCTGTATTTTTTGCAGCATTTGCTGTCACATATAAAACACTTATGCAATGGTCTGACACTCTCTGCCAGCTTGTAAAACTCCAAGAAGTAAACATTCAAAGAGCCTGCTAACCACATTTTGTTAGCTTTCTAGATTTACTGTAACCACCGTTTGCTGTGTCATTTGTATGCCGCCCATCGAATGAACTATTCCTGGCCTGTTTCCTTTTTCTCTCCACTGTACTAAGGTCTAAAGAAAAGACCTACAGTATCTATCTGCTTTTTCCAACACAGACAATACAAAAAGGAAAGCCAACTGAAATGCACATTCAGTAAAGTGTATAAAACCTGAGCTAATAGATAAAGATCTATCTGTAAGTTTGCTCAATTTGGGCGGCTGTAATATGGCAGTATGGCCCCCTGCTGCTGGGTGGCTGTGGGTTAAATTTTGGGCCCCACAGTGTGACAGCAAATGATAGAAGGAGACAGAGAGAAAGCTGGTTTCTATTCACATCCAGCGGCAGCATTAGCATATCTCAAACAGCACAGCCCAAAAGCTCTGACCACCTGTAGATCAATCTTTTTTCTGCCTTCTGATTATTTCCTAATAAAGTGGAATGTGAAAGGCTGGGGCAGAAGATGTGTGCGGAAAATGTGTGTGTGTTCTCTTCTTTAAAGAGAAACTGAATGAGCCCAGCGCACTCCACACACGCATTATGCTGCAGGACAGCGCGTGGTCTGCCTGTAGAAGTGTCTGCGAGGGGGGTGGGCTGCAGGGGTGCCGCCCACTGCGCGGCAGTTGGCTGTGGCTGGGAAGGGGGCAGGGCTTAGAGTGGACAGGGGAAACCAGTGGGAGGTGGGTGGGCAAGATTTACTCAGGGGTTGTCAGCTCATAGGGCCCTGAGTCCACTGGCTTTTATACACTAGGTGCACTTGAGTCAAGCTAGAGAAGAGCTGAGCTCTGAGATCTGCCACTACTGCCTGCTACCAGGAGTTTAAGTGCATTAAACTGCAGGACAACCAGAAGGAAACAGGGAAAACCCAGCACTTTTTGTTCTTTTTCTTTTCAAACACAGCAACAGCAACAACAAAAAAAAGGATTAAAATTCATCTTTTTGAACCACCTCCCCCAGTTCCTCTTCTGAATTACACCAGGACTTTAAAAGCATGGCAGAGCAGAAGAGGCAGGTGTCTCTGACCCAGGCTGTGACCCTAGCGCTGGTTTTGCTCACCTCAGCCGCTTCGGCAGAGGAGTACGACTACTACAGCTGGCAATCGGACAATTTCCACAACGGCCGCTTCTATGCCAAGCAGCCACAGTGTGTGGATATTCCAGCCGACATGCGGCTCTGCTACAACGTGGGCTACAAAAAGATGCGCCTGCCAAACCTACTGGACCATGAGACCATGCCTGAGGTCAAGCAGCAGGCGGGTAGCTGGGTGCCCCTTCTGGCAAAGCGATGCCACGCTGACACGCAGGTGTTCCTCTGCTCTCTTTTTGCACCAGTGTGCCTGGACCGGCCCATCTACCCCTGCCGGTCTCTGTGTGAGGCGGTGCGGGACAGCTGCGCTCCGGTCATGGAGACCTACGGCTTTCCCTGGCCGGAGATGCTGCAGTGTGAGAAGTTTCCCATCGACAACGATCTGTGCATTCCCATGCAGTTCTCCGCGGGTCACGCCACTCAGACTCCAGGTAGGACCTAAAAGAACATTGTATTATTGATTCAAATGTTACTGAGTCATTCAAAGAAAAGCAGAAATGAATTTACACAGGGGACATTTCATGAATTTTTTGCAAAAAATAAGTAGGATTTTTTTTTTTAACAGCATCGCACTGATCCAAAACCAAATGTACCAGTGTTTTTAATAAAACACAAAAACATTCAAATTATATTTCATCATATCCATAATATTTAAGCATTTTCTTAATTACATTTTTCATGCTCTATAAAAAAGCATAATTGCTTCAGGCTTGCCTTTAAAAAAATAGAAAAATTATAATCATTAAGTCTCCATAAATCTATACAATAGGGCCCACTGGTGGATTTCCTCCTGCTTTATTAAGCCTGAGGCTCTTGAGAAAGTAAAATTAAGGAAAGCTCTCAGAAGGACAAAAAACTTTCACTATCTAAAGCAAACATCTCATGTGGAATGTGGAGAGGAGCGCTCCTGCTGCGCCCTGCCTCTCTCTCTTTGTTTAATCGTGCATTAAGGTTTCCAATTAGCCAGGCAGCCAAACCCTTTGGATCACTAATTAGTCTGAAAAGTTGTACATTACTTTGTCTCACTGAGATGAGAAGGTCTATTGTAACAGACAGAGGAAGGACAAGAGTAGTTAGTGCTCAAGGGAAGTTTGAGGATGGCGTTGAGCCATATTAATAACACAATATGCTAATCTATATATATAATATATATATATATATAATTAGTGGAGCCAAAGAAACAAATAACTGTAAAAATACCTAAATAGTAAAAAAAAAAAAAAGTGGAGCCAAAGAAACAAATAATATATATATATATATATATATATATATATATGCGTACATATAAGATCTTAATAAAAATGATGTTTATTTTCTTAACAATTTGTACATTTTAATACAAAAAAAGTGATGCATGCATATTTTTCTCGTTGTTGTGTATAAGGATGTGTCATTTGTGCAACAAGTGATGAACAAATGCCACATCCCTATACAGAACAATGAGAAAAATATGCATGCATCATACTGCATGCTGAATACACAATGAATCACATTTACTGTACAGTGCAGCTTTCCCTTTGAATTAAAAATGTATAAATAAAACCAACATAACAGCTGGACTATTGCCAAATGGCATTTAATGAAACTTTATTCAAAAAACATTACACAGAAAAGAAAACGGTAACACTTTACAATAAGGTTCCATTAGTTAATGTTAGTTGATGTATTAACTAACATGAACAAACAACGAACAATACATTTGTTACTGTACTTATTAATCTTTGTTAATGTTAGTTAATGAAAATACAGTCATTCATGGTTATTTAAAATATACATATTTAAGAAGAAAAAGAAAAGAAAGAAATTCAAAATTAAAGCTAATTTTTTATTATTATTCTAAAAATGCTAAATAAAAGAAAGAAATTCAAAATTAAAGCTAATTTTTTATTATTATTCTAAAAATGCTAAATAATTAGAGGTAAAATGAAGGATTTTGGTTAGACTGTTGTCATAATTAGCTTTTCATAAAAACAACATAAGTCTGGTATGCCTCCAAGTAAATGTGTGTGTAAACATGCACACAGCTTCTCTTTTAACTACTAAGATTTGATGGATTACAATGTTCTCAAAGAAGAAAAAAAGTGGCTTTTGAAAAAATGTGACTCCACAACACTGTTTTCGTACTTCCAAGTTAAGTAGCTCAAATAAGCTCCTTAAAATTGCAGCACACTCAAGAGCAAGTACAGAAAGAATGGGACCTTTGAGACGATATCAATTACAAGCTATAGCCGTTCTGAAATGACATGATACTGAAAGCTTGAAAACTAGCAGAAGTCAAATGTGCTTTCGACATCGCAGCTGGATGGGAAAGTAGCTCGAGGCCAAGCGTTTCCAGCGATGTGTTTTTGGTGAGCGTGCACATCGACGTGAAACAGGACTCTAGAGATAACATGACAGCAAAAAACCCTCGCTTGACACGGCCAGTCGCTCTGGCCTGCAGCCGTCAGCTCCTGCACACACGAGCGGCGGACCAGCGACATTAAGAGCTGTTTTTTCCCTTGTGGTTTGAGGTGAAATCCTTCGACGGGGCGCGTTCACAGCCAGAGCCACAGACATGCATCAGGGCTGTTTCTGGAGACTGACAGTAAATGATACATTCCAGTAAATCACATTGGACAGAGCAGCAACAAGCCTCTTTAAACAATATTGTTCATTCTACAAACAGAAAACTTTTTCTTAGCAGAAAAAGTCAAAAACAAACAGATGATGCCAACCCCTAAGATGACCTCAGATGATGCTAACCCAGAGACAACATACAGAATCTCCCAAAGAGAAGAAATTGTCTTTCTGCAAAAAATGCAACCTGAGCAAAACAACGACACATCACCCAGAGACAACATACAGAACTACCACATTTTGCTATAAGTTTGATTGCATAATTGCTGTTAATAGTGTTAATCGTCTGTTTGTTTACGTCTTTTTTTAAATATATTTTTCCGAACATTTCTGTCGTATGCACATAAACTGACAGTCATAACTGATAAGCTACTACTAAATATTGTAGAAAAAATTGAATTTAATTAATTATAAATTAATTTTCTGTAAAGTTGCTTTGCAATGATTTGTATCGTAAAAATCGCTATACAAATAAACTTGAATTTAATTGAATTTAATTAATTATAAAAAGTGACATATTTCATGCTTAAATTCTGTGAGTTAAAACCTGAAACGTGTCAGTTTTTATGATTTTTTTTTTTTTTTTTTTTAGTTTAAATACGCAGAGACAACTAATAGCAGTGACATTTGTTTAACCAATGGTGTGAGTTTGGGGCAGGGCTATTTGATAGCTGGCCAGTAACAGATGAGGGAATTGTCTGTGGAAACCTGTTTGAAAATCATTATTTTTACAGCTCTGCTTGATGACTTTGGTGGGTTAGAAAGTATACATGTTACAAAAAGGATTAAATTTTATTATAAGAGCAGGATTAGATAATTAATTTGTCTAGACGTGATAAGTATAAGATAAAACAAACTTACCAGTTCAGATAGAGTAAATGTGTATGCCATTGTTTGCAGTATTCTGGTGAATGCAGAGGCGCTGCTGCCTGAGGGGTGACTCAAAGAGACATGTAAACCTGTCTCAGTCTCCGCTCACTGCACATTTAAACAGACATAAATCAAAGCAGTTTTTCATCCTGATTAATGTTTTATGTCCAAAGTGTTGCTGCTCATAACTTCAAGGGCCCAAATGAGCCATAAAATTATGACCTGTGCATAGTTTAAACAGAACATTTCCCTCATAAACTGTGATACAGAAAGTCAGCGATGCAGAAATCGTTCGGACATGGAAACACATGTAGGAAGTCTCTCTCTGTCGTATATCCAACACGACAAACTGTGAGAAGCAGTAAGTGACAGATTTCATCACTTAAGGTTTTAGTCAAGCTTTTTTCAGTAATAAGGAAGACCACAGCTAGTTGTCACAATTAATATTTACACCTGTAAAAATTTGAGTGAGTATATTACAGCAACATACTTTAAAGTCATGGATACAAAAAAACTATGACTAACATTTCCAGCATTATTGCCCATGAAAAAAAGACAAAGCGTTCAAATAATAGTTTCCGAAAACATAGTGGGACATTTTCCACACACAAAAAAGTTATATCACACAAAAAAAACCTAAAAAAAAAAAAAAAACCCACCTAACAAAAATAAAGATATTTTTGATGAAACCCGAGAGCTCTCAGACCCTGCATAGACAGCAACGCAACTGAAATGTTCCCAGGTCCAGAAACGTAGTAAGTATCTGTAATCTGTAAAATAGTCCATGTGACAACAGGGGTTCAACCGTAATTTTACGAAGCTATGAGAATACTTTTTGTGCGCAAAGAAAACAAAAATAATGACTTCTTTTCAACAATTCTTCTCCTCCTCACCCCGTCTGCAGTGGCGAGCTGCCATTGTGGAGAGAGTATGAAGACGCATGCGCTTGCTTCAGCATTATGTAAAATATGCATGCTGACGCATGCGTTGTTTACTTGAAGTGGAAGCAAGCGCATGCGTCATGCCACAATGGCGACACACCACAGCAGATGGGATCAAGAGAGGAGAAGGATTGTTGAATAAAGTCATTATTTTTGTTTTCTTTGCACACAAAAGTACAAAAGGGAACATATCAGTTTTATTGTTGTCTATGCAGAGTCTGAGAGCTCTCGAATTTCATCAGTAATACATTAATTTGTGTTTGTAAGATGAACAAAGGTTTTGGGTTTGGAATGACATGATTGTGAGTAATTAACGACAGAATTTTCAGTTTTGGGTGAACTATCCCTTTAAATTACCCATTAAAGGCTTTTTTTTCTGTAACAGCATTTGGTAACAGCAAAAATGTATAAGTTATTGTAAATATCAAACCATTTTTTTTACCAATAATTTATGAAAAATACCCTTGTTGCTAAAACACAGTTCAGCCTTTTAGTTAAAATATATTTTAGTTAAATCATTAATTAAATCTTGCTTGAATGTGTGGTTTACATGTGGCCACAAAAGTTTGTCACTAATCAAAAAAATGAAATCTAAATAAATAAATAATGAATAAATGCCATTCAGTCATAAATAATATGACTAAATCAACCAAATCAGAACAGTAGGATATATAACTTTTAGGTTATACTTTTCTGGTCAGTAAACTTGAATAAAAACAGTTTTTAGGCAACAGGTTTTACCTTGCAGAAACCGGTTTAGGACTGAGCTGTTAAGCATGTCACTAAAGCACTCTTGCTGATTAAAAAGTTTCCTTTCAGAAGCAGTTCTGTCCTTCAATGAACATGAGAAGGAATTCAACAGGAAATTTAGGGAATAGATTACAACAACAACAACAAAAAAGTCAGTATTGCTCTGATATCACTTAATCTCTGAATTGGCACTACTTGCAGAATCTCGGTTTGCAGAATTACCCTTGCTCAGTCTCCTGACACATGCTTTGGCTCTGATTCCACCGGGCGTCCCGCCAGCAAGCCACCCCGCAAAATAGAATAAATCGCTCTGCAGTGCAAATAAGACATTACAGCTTCATGTATGCAGTTCACTACAGCCTGCGAGTACGAAACAAACAAAGTTTCCTCCACAACACGCTCAGTGTGCGCAAATCACCGCACACGTCACGTCTCCGACTCGCAGAATATTGAATGGACAGGAATGTCTGCTCATGGACCAATTGACGGTTGAAACTTACAGAGGGGTTCAACTCCCCACGACCTGTGCATTGAAGCCTGGTGAACTTTGACCCCTCTCCTCATTATCTACCGCTGTGGCTGTGCTTGAGGCTGGGGTGATAAACTCTGACCCTTGGTTTTTAACCTGGAAGGGGGATTCTGGAGATGAGCCATGTAAGTTCTTGTTACCAGATGCTTTTGTTTTGTGAACTCAAGGGAGGACCTGTGCTGAGTAAATGACAAAATCATATTCACCACCTCAGAGATCAGATCTAACACACATCATTGTGTGGGTGATGTCAGTGGAGAATTTCAAGCTTCAGCCAAGCTGGTCACGGTTTGTTCTGTTAGAACCACCACACAGGGATCGAATAGAGCTTTCTGTATTTTTAGCTGAACAAAACAATGACTTTTACAAACCTTAACAAGCCACACCCTGCATTCTGCCTTATTACTCAGTTAAGCGGATCGATGATGTGATAGAAGCATGGAAGCTTTCGCAACTGGAAAACACGCATGATATTTTGCTTACAAAAGCGACAAAAATAAATAAATCCTTTAGAAAACAAAAAACAATATCAACTGACAACTGTTACCAGTTGTCAAAGAAGAGATGGAGGTAAATATTGTTCAAATAAATATTGAAAAACAGTATTATTTTGAAATGTTAAACATTAATTTAAATGAAATTATACCAAAAACTCCAGTCTTCAGTTTCATATGATTCTTCAGAAATGCTAATAATATGCTTATTTGGTGCTTTATTTTTTTCAATTTTTTTCAGAATAGAAAACAATAGACAATTCAAAAGAACATTTATTTGAAATGTTACTTCGAAACAATTTAATACATTATGTGTGAATGAAATCACTTAAAAAAATATATATATCTAGTAAGGTTTTTTTTTTTTTTGTATGAAAATTTGTGTGAAATTGTGTATGTGTACAGTTAGCGTGTTATACAGTAATATAAAAGTCCACTGAAAAAGAAAGCTGATACCCCAGGAGGTGTCACAATAAACATCTGGAGCTTCACTTGCCATGCGTGATGTCTACAGTTAAAAATAAGATCAGCAAATAACTATCCGCTCCAAGAAGGTCACGTACCGCTGTTTGCATGTTCCAGTGAACATTTTCCCTGTAAAACTGCTGAGAAGTATGTTTTCACAGTGACCTATTGAAAGTTTACCCCTGCATTCGTCTTCGTACGTCTGCGGTGAGTGTGAAATACTCTGGTTTCTATAACATCCTGAGACATCCTGTGTTGGAGAGGCCAAAAATATTTTCTCAGGTCCAGTGATATGCAGTTGTACATACACTAGTGACAGTACAGATCTGTAGGGATGTGATTTCACAGTGATTAACCACTGAAAGTCTTAATCTTGTTTTATATCTTCCCTTCCTCTGCAAGGAAATAAAACTACAGTAGCAGCTGCCAAACCTGTCCCTCTCATGGCTTCAAACGCTGTGGATAAAGCTAGCACTGGCCTGCTGCCCCCGCATGAGTCCAGCACCAAACCAAACCCCCTTCTAGAGCTGTTAGAATTAACATTATCACCTCATTTTTCTAAATATGAAACATTCCACCCTTTGTTTGTTTGTTTGTCTCCCCTATGGTTAACCGAATATAGGCCTCACAGAGTACATCTTTCATTGTACTCATGTATCATTGCTACTCACCTCACATAACAGTTCAGTGCACCAGCAAAGAAACAAAATAATAATAAACTTATTCATAAACTTTCAATTATACCTGTAAACAGGAGTGAACAAAACTCACTCTTATATGTTTAATCATCCCAAGCAGTCCCAATAATGGCACATGTGGCACGAGGCAGGACTGTTTGTTAGACAAAAATACATGCAGTAAGGTTGAATTAGTCATATTACAGGTAAATGATATTTCTGACTTGAATGATGTTACCATGTGAAGCATGCAATATATTCAGATTTCCCCACAAAAGTCTTACAGTTCTCTTTCAAATACCAAAATGTTTTGGCTATATGCTCTAGACACTAACTTTTCCTTCCTTTACCCTGTAGCTTCAAAAGTGTGTCCACCCTGTGACAACGAGTTGAAAGCTGACACCATAATGGAGCACTACTGTGCCAGTGATTTTGGTAAGATATTAACTTTTATTGAGACATTATATTTGACAACTTCAATAACTTATCTTTAGAGGAATAATCTCTTTATAATGACATAAAAATATGTGATGAAATAAAATATTAGAAAGGCTGTGGTTTGCTTGCATGGGAAAGTGGTCACATTAATATTTAGGGTCAACATAAAAAAAAAATACCTCATGAGAAAAAACAGCTACAATATGAAGTGGTTCTGCTATGCATTGCTTTAAAATTACTGTGCAATAATATGAAATTATTAATATTAAAAAATAATAAAATTCATATATATACAGTGTATATAATATTATATATATATATAGTATATATATATATATATATATATATATATATATATATTATAAAAATCTATATAATTTTATAATTCTTTTTTAATAATAATAATGTCATATTGCATGGTAATGTTAATGCAATGCATTGCAGAGCCACTTCATACTGTATCTGTATTTTCTCATTTACATATTTATATATATAAACAAAACATTTTATCACAGTTTTTCTCGGTTGCTTAAACACATTTCTTGAAAAGATGCCTCTTTTTTGCGACTCTAAACTCTCAACACAAATCCATAACTTCTAACTCAATTCCCCAAACTTCCTATATTCAGGTCAAAATGAAGCTCTTCACTCAAAACAACTCAATCTTGCTGAAAAACCAAACTTTGCTCTCAGACATGACACACAAACCCTCAAACACACACACACACACACACTACAACACACTGATGAGATCAATTAAAAACAATATTAAAAAAAAAAAAGGAAAAAAAAAACCTGCACAACAAATACACGTTTTATTCCTTACTTTAGAGTACAGTACAATACAGCAAACAACAACAAAAATAATGCCTGTATTCTGCCCCAGCATCCCGTCTTTTGTCTGGGACAGGTCAAAGAACCTCGTCAACATCACAGGCTATACTGGCCCTAACCAGGCAACGAGGGTAAAACCCCCTTGCATGCCTGATCCAACACTGGCTTGCATCAACTGAAATATCCAGGCAGGCTTCTCCCATGGCCTGGAGGAGGTGAACACAGATGTAAGGTTCTTGGTCATACACTTTCTGCCACCATGCCAAAAAAAACTCCTCTATCGGGTTTAGAAAGGGAGAGTATGCAGGCAGAAAGATGTTTGATAACCTCTTTCTCTTTCTCCTCTTCCTCTCTCTACTCCTCCTCCACCTCCTTCTCCACTCCTCTTCCTTCATTTCTTCCTCTACTCCCTCCTCCTCCTCTCTGGTGTCCTCAACCTTTTTCTTCACATCTCTCTGGTTTAATTTTTTCATACCTGAATGAGCTGACTTTGGCACTTTTATCTATCCATTGAAGGTTCTGATTAGTGTGTGATAAATTTTGACTCCTAGTGTTTCCATTTGGGTAATTGTGTGCTAACTGAGTTCAAACTGTCCTGACTTGAGTGAACAATATTGAATGCTAGTGCTTTCTAAATGGCCACATGGTGCAAGCACTGAGAAATGTAGGAGTTTGTGTATAGAGTTTTGCAGTAACAGTTCATCAAATCTGACTCAGGTGTCAAAGCAGGGGAATAGTGTTTAAAGTTTAGGGAAATGGGAGTGCTTTTTTAAAAATGGCGTTATGGTTTTGAAATTTTAGTTCAAAAGCCTGGTTATAGTGTTTTAGCAATCGAGAAAAACTGTAACAGTTTTCAAAGCATGGGACACATTCACGAGTTTGGAATGGACATACCGTTTTAAACAGCATCGGAGGATTCCTGTTGTGGATTCTTTATGGTTCGTTTAAAGTGATGTATTCTGTCAGGAGTTCCATTGATCTGTCAAAGGTGAATCTCTAGAATGAGTCTCTGGCACTGAATAAAAGAGCTTTAAGGTTAAAAGTCATTTGAAATCCTTCCCTATAGAGAGCAGAGGATTACAGCACAGTAGAGCCACACATACGCCTGACTTATCTTTGGCTGTGAGGCCTATTGCTCTTGGATGTGCATGTATTTTCCTTAATAACTATGACAGATGACACTAGAAAATATTGTTAGTAGTAGCCTGAGTGTTCGATGTTGTAGATTTTATACATTAAATTCAGAAAGCAAAGTCCGGTCATCACAAAAAGAGTTATGTTAAAAAAAAAATCCACTATTTCTGGCTCTTAAGATCTAATACTAGATTATATAACAAAACAAAAAACTTCTTTTACTTTTTCACAACAATAGTGTGGGCAAAAAACCTTAAAACCAATATAATATAAACAACCACCATACAACAATATTATTTAAAGGTGGGGGGGGGGGACTACGTGACCTCATGGGTATTAACTCATGTTTTCCTATCTTTAATGGTGATTTTAACCTTAAAGATGAATGATTTTTAATCAGGTTATATAAAGAATGCCTAATTAGGCTCAAGCGCAGCAATACAGACTAATTTCTTTAAAGATTCATCACAGCTCTGCACTGACAGGCCTTTGAGTTAAAAAAAGCCAGCATAATTAGAGCATTACCCTGAATCAGCTAATTGTATATACAGTATATATAATTTCTAACATTATAAATGCTATTAAAATTGTCCAGAATGACTTCAGTGTTTATGTTGGTCTACAATTTTAATCGTTTTCGCAGGCTAGGCAAAAATTTGACACAGTTCAGTTAGGAAATAGAGTAGTAATTATTGTTTAATAATGCAAAACGTGCAAGACGTTACTTGCCAATACAGAACATTTTCAACACTAAATGTTATTCCATCTATCTCTTTTGATAACCTCTTACCCCCAAAGCCCTATTCAAGTCTAGGGCTCATCTATTCAAGTCTAGGAAAGAAGGCTGCAAATGCTCAAGGTGACATTTTTCCTCCTTGCCTTCCTTCATCTGCTGTCAGACCTACTGCCAGCAATTTAAAGCAGCTCTTGTGGTTTCGGCTTGTCACCACGATATTGCCCAGGCATGCTCACTCCCCACAAGCATTATGGGTCATGAGCAATCACCTGAATCAGAGAGAAAAACCCCATGTCCAGTTGAACTACAGTAGTTAGCAGTTACAGTTATTTTGTGGTTATGCAAGTACTTACAGTAGTTGTGACAAAGTTAATGTGTGTCTTTTTACAATGAAATCTTTTAAAATACATTAAATATATCTGCTATATAAACACATACAGATATTTCATTTGAATCCCAATTTTCCCAAAAAGTGTAAATAAACAGTGGCTCTGGGACACTTCATACCTATTGTTTGGCCTGACACAGCAACAGCACTACTTTCTAAACAACAAGACTTCTTATAGACTTACACTGAAGGAGGAACCTTTCTATAGGCACAAGAAATTACTAAAGAATTGGCAGCACTTTTGATTTGACTAAGCAACCACCAAAACACCCTAGCAACCACAATGCATTAAAAAGGTCCTAGAATTGTGGCATCATGTACTCATATTTTCTTTCAGCCTTCTTTCTCCATCTTTACTTATGTTGTCATACACACTTTTCAGTTTCATTTTTTTTATTCAAGTTTATGCTTTCAATTCAGATATTTAATCTTTTTTCCTGTAAGAAATCTCATAAGATTTAAAATAATATTTATGCCAATACCAAACATCCCCATGCAGATGAACTAAAACTGTTATCAGTGAGATCACTTAAATGTTCACGTCCAGAGATGCTTGAATGTTTATGATAGTAGACAAAAAAGCAACGCTTACCGTTTAAATGTTTGAGGACAAATGCTGTCATTGATTAATGTGCTTTAAACAAGCTTGCAGAATGAGTTCTGTTCCACAGTATCGATTACAAGTTTTACTTATCACTTTCATATTAAATGTCAAATGCAACTTTTTCACTTTGATTTGAAGCAGAGCTGCCTCTTTTAAATGGTTTCTAATTGATTTAATTTATTAAATTGTTCCAAATCATGTTTATTAATTAATTTTATCACAATTTTAATAAATAAAAGTCAGATAGGTTGTCACAGTAATGAAAAATTACATATGAAAGATTATTGTGATTATATGAAATGGGGTCTCAGAATACATACTGTAAGACTTTCGAAAAGAAAATGAATATGCTTCCAACATTATGTTTTTGGTGATTTTTTTTTTTCAATCACTAAAAACAAATAATAATAATAATAATTAAGAAAATTAAGAAAAAAAAAATTTAAAAGAAAAACATTTTGGTGGCTTATGTGCTCAGCTACTGAAGGGGTGTTCACTTTTCACATCTGTCTTTGAAACTTTCCATTCTACTCTCTGTCCTCTCCCGGGTGAGAGCAATTAGTGCTGTCCATGTTTAAATGATGCTCCTCCGGGGAGGTGTAAACTATTCCAGAATTCTCGATAGCCTTGGTTCTTCCTGTATGCTCTTCATGAAAGGTCTTGTTGCTTGAGACAGCAGAAATATATGGGAGAACCAGAGTGTGACCAAGGGTCCCATGAGAAGATTTTCCATTCTTTCCAATGGATAAAGCTAAATGGCGACAAATAGAACCCATACTTTTTTCCAAAAAGTCTCTCTGGTCTTTCCTTGATGTTTTTAAAGGGATAGTTCACTCATAAATTAAAATTCTGTCATCATTTACTCACCCTCATGTTGTTCCAAACCCATATGCTGTTAGTTTTTCTGTGGAACACAAAGCAGAAGTTTTTGAAGAAACTGACACAAGTGAATAATGGCAAACATTTCATTTTATGTTTCCCCAACTTTCACAGGTTCACTTTCAGGTTCACAAGAGAATTTATGGAAAGCTTATAATTTTTAAATCAGCTTATTTACCTGCTTGTCATGTGACCATTAACCGACATCAGAGAACCGTGAACATGCAAATATGTTGTTAATTACTGAAAGTTATCTATATTTTATCTACAGCACTCAAGATGAAGATTAAAGAGGTGAAAAAGGAAAAAGGCGACCGCAAGCTCATCGCAGCACAAAAGAAGAAGAAGGTTCTGAAGATGGGAGTACTGAGGAAGAAAGACCTGAAGAAGCTCACGCTATACATCAAGAATGGAGCAAACTGTCCCTGCTCGCAACTGGACAATCTCGGAAGCAACTTCCTCATCATGGGTCGCAAAGTGGACCAACAGTTACTGCTCATGTCCATCCACAAGTGGGATAAAAAGAGCAAGGAACTCAAGTTTGCCATTAAATACATGAAGTCTCATCAGTGTCCCACCTATCACACGGTCTTCCAGTGACCAATGACTCTTCTGTCCATAGCAGGTCCTGATTCTTCCAATAACTCTTTCAGAGACCGTATCCATGCCTAATTCCGACAGTTAGTACAGATGTATTTCATTACTCAAGAAATGGCTTTTGGAAACTGCTTAGGACTTAATTCATCATCAAGTACAGCTACATTCTGTTGGCAACTGTATCTACATAAAATTTATTGTTTATTCAGCAATCAGTACACTTATGAGGCTCATGCATATTTTAGTGATACTTTCCTGGTTCCCTCATTCAGAGCACAAGCTATGAGACTTTTCGGAAAGACATTGACAACCCTTACAATCGATGTGAGAAACAGAAAATTGTGAACAAGAGCTTTAAAGAGTGCAGTCGGTTAATGAGCACATATTTGATTTCAATGGCCACATCCCAATCAAAAGAATGAAAAGGAACAAATATAGTGCCAACTGGTTTTTATTTGTATCTTTTATTTTGTAGATAAGGAATAAAAACATTTTATTATATACTTTGAAGATACAGTCGTGATCATTAGCGCCAGGATGGGGCACAACTTCAGTTGTGGCTTGAATCGTGGGAGGTAAGAAAGCTGATTGATTGTAAAGTGTTGGTAAGGACAGTGGCCCAAATACTCCAACCACAGCCCTTTGAGCAAGTCCGGACCATTTCTCTGCTCAACATACTCAGCCAAGCTCATGACAGACTCTGGACTCATTCAAGCAGTTTGGTTGGTGAGGTGTTTGTTCATGTTTTCTATACAGTATGCAACATTATTTTTTTACTAAAATTATTATATATTGCTACAAATATACATACATGGTGTGGAAAAAGCATTCCAACATTACATCTGAGTTCACTGTAATAAAAGTAAAAATCTAACTTTGCTAGTTCTGTTTAATCAGAGATCAGGAAGCTTTTTAACAATATTATCTTGTTGTTGGTTACATTTGCATATAACAAGGATTTTGTCAGTTTGTTATTTATTTTCCGGAATTAATAGTTCACCCAAAAATGAAATACCTGTCATTTACTTTCCATCTAATCATCTCAAACATCTGAATTTCACACAAAAGGAGAAATTTACAGTGGAAAATTACTTATATGTAGGCTCTGTCTGGCTTTAGGAGACTTTAAAATAGCATAACATTTGTACAGACCACTTTTATATTCCTTTTATGGTGCTTTATTGTCATTTTTGGAGTTTGACAGCATATACACCACATTCACATTCATTGGGATAGAGCATCTCCAAAACATTCCCTTATGATGACAGAATTTTTGTTTTTGGCTAAACTAACCCTAAGGCAAAGTGCTTTTCGTTTAAATGACACTACATGACATAAATACACACCAAAACCACAAATGGAGATGCAATGAGCTCAGTCTAAAACAGGGAATGTTCAAAATCAGATAAAAACTTACATGCATTTCCTTTTGCCAACAGTTGCTCTTAAGAACAAACCTAAGTGCCAACCTGTTTAAACAAGTCAGACAAATGCCCAATTGAGTGCCAGTCTCTGTAAAAGTGAATAGGCAATGAAAAAAGCAGTGGAGTTTATCTGAGATCGAGGAACACAAATGCCTGCTCCAGCCTCCAGTGGATGCTGGTATTGTGCTTCATGGATAAGCAACCTCTCATTACTGGCCTATTGTCTGTGGGGATCTGCCAGCTCATGCCTCCCCCACCTTTCACATTCAAACACTCTCTGCACAGCTTACATCACACCAAACACAACACCACAGTCTGATCTGGGCTCCCTCAGAGTCACAGTGCTGTCTCAAACATCAGCTGATCACCAGAGGTGTTTTACAGACACATTCATGCTGTTCAATAACAGGATGTGCACCACCATATAGTTTTATACATACAGTATATGTGCATGTGTTTCTGGATATAGAAATATGTACATGTACACAAGATTTTAGTACATCTTTGGTTTGGCTACATCTGCTAACAACACATCCTGTTCTAAAACGTTTAAAATGACTAGCCGGCATGAAATGAAAAATTCACCCTATATCTGTTTTCTAAATGCATTTAAAATATTTAAAATATGTTGTCCAGCAAAACAATGCTGCAACTTTTCTCTGGTGATGTATGCAGGACTCCTCCAATAATTTAGTCTGCAAGAATCACATTCAAGCCTTCATTTTTGAGTGCATTGCCCACATCTTAAAATCCAATCAGCAATCGATGCATGGAACCAAGAACCTGCCTTGCATCTTTTTTCTTTTTGGATAATGTTATACTGGGTTTTACATGTCGCTACTTCTGATTCATCACAAGATTCACTGATAAAATGGTACTTGTTGCAACTTGTTTATAAGAACTTAAAGGCTTTCCGGAGTTCTTTAAACCATTACAATAGTACTTTTAATTCCACCAGGTCAAGGGCTAAAGCTATTAAAATGTGTTTATCATTCACTCACCCTCATGACTCTTTCTTATCAAGAAAAGAAATTAGAAATCTTGGGGTCCATATGACTTGCGTGCTATATACCGAGTCTTACGAAGTGATGTGATAGCTCTATGTGATAAACAAAATGAAATTGAAGTCATTATTTACAGATACCTTTTAGTGAGATGTTAAGCACTGCAGATCACTGAACCTGTGAGTTAAATTCAAGAACCAAAACACTTTGACTTATGAACTAATCACTGATCAACTGATACATTGAAAACATCTGAGCCAAAGAAATTTATTTTAAAACTCTCATAGTCAAGAAGAGCTAGGAGAATAATATTTTCTAATGAAAAACTTATATTTCTGTTTATTGAAGCCATAGGATTAATTTATAAGACTTGGAGTAGAACACTATTTTTGACCACTTTTCTTGTCATTTTGATGCTTGATCTTCAGTTCTATTGAAAATTTGACGTTCAATTCAATTAAAATGACAGAACTGATTTTCTGGAGCAAACTAAATGTGTTTTTTTGCCAAACGAAAACTGCCGCATACAACATTGAATCAGACTGTACAACCTATGTACAAATTTGAAAGTAATGGAGACGTGCTCAATTAGACTGAAAAGAAAGAGAGGAAAGATCCAGTGAGATGTGAACATGAGATAACAGTGCAGGAGAGAGAGACAGGACACCAGAAGAGAAAGAGTCTTCTCATAGAAGCTTATCAGACGGACAGTCCTGGCCCCTCACTCTCATCCTTCTGTCAGCATCACCGCAAAGGTCACTTACCGTAATTAAAAAAGGCCTCATGGCAGCAGACAGGAGGAACAGGGCTCCGCTTTGTGCCAGATGACCGATAATATAAACAGCCCACCACACCAGCAATCAAAAGATAATTTAGACCCTCTGTCAGCTTCTGTGTCATACTGATTTCCTTGAAAGGTTAATATCACCGGGAATGCAGGGCCCAGCCAAGAGCAGCCCCCAAACCCACTCACTCTCTCTGGTTTTATCTCACCCCAGTAATCTCGGATCCATCAGCAGGGATGGAGAATGGCGCCTTTGTGTTGTTCAATTGATGCTACTGTTCTTGCAGGCGCGTTGTTGATTAAAAACTGGCTGAGAGATCAGCAGACCCTCCAGTGCCTTTGCAGACATGGAGGGGCAAATTCAATGTACCTGTTGCGACACTTTTTCGGGTACTTCAGAGCAAAAACTAATGTTTTAATTACTAACCATCTTCAGTCTTTCTAAAACCAGGCACTAAATGCAATCAAGGCTCATTGTCTGTGGCAAAAACTTGGATATTATAATATAAGTTGCTTCTTGAATGTTTCGCAATACTTTCAAAGTGAAATGTCCAGCAAGTGGCGTTAAAAGTGTGTTTAGTTTTATCTGAAACAGATGAACGTGATGGTCATTGTACGTATCTTGATTTTCGGAAATGAAATATCCAGTAAGTGGTGCTAAAAGGTTAATGCTCTTTAATATTTGAAAGTATCATACTACTTACAGTAAACTCTACCATAAACATAACTGATAATATGAACAAAAGTATAAGTGAGATAAAAACACATTTTCTGAAGCAAGTATGACATTTGCGCTTGCTTCTAAAGGTCTTTGAGTTCCTTAATTATGATTCGTGTTTCACAGGACTTGTACACAAGTAATTTGCATCACAAGTGCAATGCTGTACCAGGTGATCTACTGAGCAAGTTTACTACGACAGAAAAGCCTTATAAAGAATACATATAAAATGATACAAATACATCTAAAAATATGTTAGTTGTTTTAAGTAAAAATACAGTATTTCTCAAAGAACCACATGAAAAAAGTCTTTATTATTTGACAATCTGCTCTGAAATTATAATGTATGTAAAGGTACATTTTTGTAGATGCAGGCACATTTTTCCAAATGCGCTGAAATTGTCATTCTTTTTACCTTAAATGCCTCATTAAAATGCCGAATAATAATAAAAAAAAAGACTAGAATGACAAAATATGGAGCCAAATGACAAAATACAGAATCACTTAATTGAGATGATTTGCCTGACTTGCTTCTTGAAAAACAACAACCAAACAAACAAAAACAGGTCAGCATCAGGTTCTACAGCACTGGCAGCTTTTCGTAAAATGATTTAAACCTTTTAAATATGCACGCAATACCACACACATTGGGCCTCATTCATGAAACATGAACAGGACTCATTTTTGTGCAATTCGTTTATAAATCCATCCTTACGTAAATTGTTGCATTGAGCTGAATGCAACAATTTAAGTAAGAATGTTTTTACGGATGATTTGCACAGAAATTCGTTCTGCTCATGTTTCATGAATGAGGCCTGATGAGTACATGTAAGACAGGGAATTACAGAGACAGGATGCTTTTCAGTCCTGGCACCAGATTTTAGCTGAAGAAAAGCACGAGAAACAGTGAGATCAGATCTTTTCCATCAAATGTTTTAACACAGCATGTTTGGAGAGCTCTAGGCTAAGTATCTCTCAAAGAAATGATGGTCAGTGTTGGGGATTAACACACTTAATAAATATATTTTTTTAGTAGCATGAAAGTAATGTATCTGTTTTCGAAATTTACTGTATCCCAAAATGCAATCCACTGGGCTCAACCTTCCATTTTCAGTACAATGAATGAACCGTTTTTTTTCTTCTTTCATTTATTCATTAATTTTTAATCCTACATATTACATAATGGAACTTTTACACAAAAATTGAATTAAAATTAAATTAAAAGTTTTTATTTATAACTGAAAAGTTATAAATGGCAATGTGATAACCACATGAAATACAAATGTTTGAAACAGAAAAATGCATTTTATCTTGCTTTTTTATAATTTTATATTACTAATCCATCCATCCACCTTATCTAATTCATAAATAGAAAGTCATATACAGTGTGGCTGATAAAAATGAATGTTACTTAGCCTTCTGAATAATATATGTGGATTTTATATATTTAAATATATGTGAAATTACAATAAATAGAATAGAAAATGCCACATTGACACTTCAATGTACATTTCTGAGTAATATGCAAACAGATCATTCACTCCTGAACAGATTCACTTAAATGGATAGTCTGAACTGATTCATGAAAAATAATTAAACAAACCAAACCAAAATTAGTGTAATGAAGCAATATTTAGGAAACTTAAGGGCAAACAAAAATCGCATTAAACACTGCCGTTTAGTTTTATAAGTATATAATTTTTGATGCATAAACTTGAGAAAAAAAGCAAGACATTGCACTAATTCCTGATGTAAACTACACTATAGAGACAGGAATGTGTCTGCTCTGCATTCCTGGACAAACGGGATGTGTGGTGAGACAGCTCTGCTTTGAGAGATGGGTGTTGATGGGAGCTCTGTTCCTCAGGATACATGGAGACCCTCCACAGTGGAAGGGCTCATGGCTTCTGACTTGAAAAATAATTTGAGGCGGTCGCATCGGCCGACTCTCATCAGCAGCGCAGAATTAATCGCGAGCACAGGAGCTCATAATTTAAGAGCACAGCATCTGTAAAGTCCATCATGCCGCTGCAGTCCCGCCGACCACCTCGCAGAACAAACACGTCAACCGGGGAGATTTACGCCTCTACGGAAAAACAACTGAATCTGATAAATAAATCCATTTCCCTTGCGAATCATCGACAGCGAAGCTTCTCTGTCACTGCTTTGTGAGAGGAACCAACACGGGGGCCCCTGAGGGGTCAAGGTTGTTGGAAAGGTCACATAGAGCGACAAGCCTCTGTGTTTTGGCAGCAGGGTCGCAAACTTTGACCTCTGGGCCCTGAGAGCCCTAGCCTGGGAGGGTTGCACAGGCAAGAGTTAAACTGGGACCACCGTCTCTCACTAATTGACATAATCTGTAAACTCCAGTATCTGCCCCCGTTTCTCAGCCGAGCGGGTGGGTTAATCAATAGAGCTGAGACAGTGGAGGGTCTGAAGCCATTCATCCTTTCCAAAAGCTCCTCTATATACGGCTTGAACAAACCTTGACAAATAAAGCTATTCTCTGGCATTGTTCATTGGGAATGGCTGACTGCCATGTCTGGCTCTTGCGACCCACTCCTTACAGCACACACTCAAAGTAAGTTCCCATGAGGCAAGTGGAGGAAAAGCACAAAGCCCCTTTAGCAGGAGAAATACAGCTTTTTATCAGAGTGGTAGAATTGGGGTCATTAGGGTTGTGCCACCCCCTCACTAACCTTTACCTCCCTCATTGCTGTAGTCCTTCTTCCAGAGGTTCCTCATTCATATGCATAAGTGGCTTGAGAAAAGCTGCTGGGGAGCACAACCACTGATGACCTGCCAATCAATCTGCCACTCACAACTGTCAAACAGCATGTATATGATGGGCTATTGGACTAAATCGCTATGCTGAAAACCATTGTATATATATATATATATATATATATATATATATATATATATATACAATCAGCTAAAACCAAACCCGGATCTTATTGTTAGCCAACAACAAAGAGTAAATTCTACACCTGAATGTACAATTGTGATTGAGCACTTCAGGTGTCTCTTTTAACACAATAATGTATCAAAATGCCATTACAAGACAAAATACATAAAGTAGCTGGCCAGTTTCACATTGTGATACTGATATATTTTCTCTACAGGATTGTTTTTTTTTTTTTTTTATCTTAACTCATTTTTCTGTAGAGTATTTGTTAGCACAGCTAGCTACACTTTTTAAATAGCTTGCCCAAGTTGGCTGGCACTGTAATCTATGCCTGCTGTCTGAACTATGAGTCCAATGTCAGAGAAAATCACAAGGAACACTGACGATGGCAATGATTCAAACAGATGGTCTATTCTACACTAGTTTCAGCCAGACACAAAGCTGTAACACATTTAATCTGTGGTAAAAACATGATGAGCATGTGACACCACATCTACATAACTGGAAACGGAAGATACAATCAAGTCACCACTAAAAATAAGATGTTGGTGTGTCATATTAAAGAGAAACAACTAATTGCTAACAGTAAATACTTTCTGCATCTGTACAGTCTTCCAGAGCAAAAACAAATCACAAATGAGGTCTGTTAAACATCTCAATTGTTTCTTCTAGACAGTAATGAGATCAATTCAATTTTTGGCTGAAATAGCTTAAAAGGATTTGTCTAATGAAAAAAAGAAAGAAAAAAGATAATGACTCTTATAATCTCATGTGTCTCCACTTTGTATGTCTCAAATTTTCCAAGATACCAAAGACTGCGATCAAGTCACCAATTTCAATTTTTTAAAATTTTTCCATTGAAAAGCACATCTTGGTCAACCACTCACTAATGGATATATTTTGCTTTTTATTATAGACGTAATTGCATGAATGCCTTTTTAAACCCATTCCCTCAAACCTACCTACTTCCATAATTTCACAGTCCAATCAATTCCCAAAGGATCAAAGTCCCACCCTACATTTTTTTTTTCTAGTTGAATATCCTGTTTCACTTAAAAATACATCAGATTGCGTAAGTAAGATTGCTTGCAATGAGCATGACTTTAATTTTATAGTTCTATACTCTCACTCTATGCCAACAATTGTCTCATTTATTAAAGGATTAAAGGATTTCCATGAGATTCTCTGTGAGCACCTGGTTTTGTGGGACCAGCATGGATCTGTTAGCTGACCCCAGAGAGAGGAAAGTACATCCACCTGGCTCTCACACAGTAACACTCCTCAATGCCTGCATTCAAGAGCACAGCTGAACGTAACTTACAGAACAGCCATAATGCTGTCATCCCACACTTGTAGGTGTTCCCCTGGACTCCATCTGTAGCACTGAGCTCATGTTGCTTATGCTCACAGGAAACAGACTGACAAACAGGAAGAGAGTCTTAAAGAACTCTGCAAACTTCACTTTAAGAAAAAAACAAACAAACAAACAAACAAACAAAAAATGTTAAAGAAAAATACATTTGTATGCATTTTATTACATTTACATTTACAGATTATTAGAACACTAGTATTTTCACCAGCTAAAAAATGGTTTTAAGTCAGTTATTTCTATCTTTTGCTGTAGTGCGTCAGTAGGAAATTTCAGTTTACATTCCAAACATTAATTTTGCCATTAATTGCAATGATCCAGTGACATGCACAAGGAGTCTGACAACAGCCAGTGCTGTTATAAAAAAGATAAAAGATAAATAATGTCATAGATAGATTTTCTTTATCAATTATCTTCTATTAACTAAATTAAATCAACATTTGGTGTGCCCATTCTTTATGTTTAAAGCAGCTTTTGCCCTACTGTAGAGGCAAAAACTCCATGAAAGAGTTTTGAAAGCTGTGAGTTATGAAGTGTGCCACTGTGAAAACTGTAAGTCTATCCCTCACAGCTGCATTTTTATCTGCGTTAAATTTAATATGGTGTCTAACCTTACCAAGGTGTATAAATACATGCATATAACACAACTGATTTTAAACCCAAGCTAAAACCAGACATGCAGACCTGATTTATTGGCAATATCTTTGTTCTGAAACATGGGCTCCACCTGGAGGAATCTTGCAGCCCAAATTTGCTGGCTAACCAATCTGGTAAGATGGGAAGAGCAGGTTTGTATGATTCACAACCTTTCATTACACACTCAATCACTGTCACAATATCTCCCTCTCACTTTTTAATTTACATCCCTGCCTTACCCAAACACATCCATTCATTCGGTTGTGTCACTTCAAGGTTATCAGCTGCCAAGCCATAGCAAGTCATGATTACTTCCCTTGCCCAATCGAAGGTGGAAACTTCCAAGGAGAGTGTGTTAGATTCTTGGACCGACCAATCTGGGAAAATGTTGCATTTTTTTTTATTATTATTATATCGTGGCGTTTCTTGCTTTTGAAACTTTATATGCAAGACAAACGATGTCACATTTTACCTGTGAATGTGAGCATGCATAGTCAGGGAATGTGATGCAGTAAAAAAGATAGTGTACCACCAAATAAAACACCCATCTGTTCTATCTATTGTGACTAGTAGCCACCTTATTCTTCACGTAAAGTCTCGCCCATAGGCTTACTTCCACGAAATGATTCTTATCCGATGTCGACAGCTCTTTTAAGTGAATTACACACATACAGCAGTGTATTCAGTATAGTCTACTTCAAAAATGAATGACTCATGTGAGTCTCAGTTAAGTGAATGATTCATATGAGTCTCATTTCAGTGAATTAAAAGCAGTGCAGCCCAGTACATGAACAAATTAATCTTATGAGACAGTTCTTTTCAGTGACTCAAAACATACAGCACAATCAGTGTGGTCTGATTCCCGAACTAATGACTCATATGAGCCAGTTAAATTAATCTTGTTCAACAAGACAAGTTACCGTTTGAATCTGTCTGATGAATCATCCAATGAACTGAACCAATCAGAATGGTTACCGATTCAACATCTGATTTGCACAGGGAACTGCAAGTTATCATTAGTATCACCTAAGTATGAAATACTTTTTAAAGGAATACTGTCCTGCTGAATTTCCATGTTAGCCAAACTTAGTTTTGCTGGTTAATGCTAGTTTAACATATTTGTGACAGTCCAAATCATTAATGAACTGGTTCTCTATATGTTGCTTTGGAAAGTCTGAATCATTCTAATGAATTGTTTTGTCTTTCATGTTTTTTTTTTTTATATGAAGCACTGGAAAGTCTGATTCTTTCTAGTGAATGAATTTGTACATACTTGTTTTAAATATACGATTTGAAAACATCTCTAGATGACATGCTTCTTGAATAGCTTAATTTTTTTAAGCTAAGTTTTAAATTATAGTGCATTATACTGCATTGCATTCTTGTATTGTTGTAAAGTTTAAATGTTTATATGATTAAAACTGTTCATTAATTTCAAATCTATGGCTCTGATTAAATTATGAGCTATATAATTAAACGTTTATACCATTATTTACCTTCACTGTAATGACTTTTTGTGAACCATAGGAGG
Source organism: Cyprinus carpio (assembly GCF_018340385.1). Lineage (NCBI taxonomy): Eukaryota > Metazoa > Chordata > Actinopteri > Cypriniformes > Cyprinidae > Cyprinus > Cyprinus carpio. Next base: position 24,641,383 of record NC_056609.1, on the reverse strand, counting down.
AAAAGATAGATTTGGGAACCACTTGGCTTGTGCTGTTGTGGTCATATCTAATTCAGTGGCATTACAGCAATAGAATAGGACTTATTTTGAAAGGGTAAGAAAAAAATGAGGCACAAATATTGAGCTCTTGCGTTTGTACAGTAGAGACAAGTCACAGATTGAAATGATTTATGTCCGACTATGTTGTGCTCTTTTTTTTTTTCCTGCTCAGCTTTCAGAGGTTTGGAAGTCCAATACCCTAATCACTCTCTCTGACAATATACACTCGACTCTCTCTATGTCTACACAAATTGTGAATTTGAGATCTCTGTTCATACATGCCATGATCTCTTTCCAAGAGGAGTATTCATGCACTTCAAAGAAATCAGAAGGGCTTATCACAGTTCCAGTGTGCCCCTCTGTTTATGAGGCAGGCAAGAAATCATGCGACACATTTTAAGTGCCAAGAGAGATGTTTGCAGCAGCAACCCAAGCCAGATCTGAGAGATCTGAGGTTTAGCTGATATCCTTGGCAAAAGAGCACTGCGATTCATCTAACACCTCACGGTCCTGGTACTCGATCTAATGAGCAGTTGGCACAAATTGAGCAAGAGAGCCTTTTTTTTTCTCAACACAGGAAAGATTTTTGACTGTCATGTATGGGAGTGGAGGAAATGTGGTGCTGGTGAGGTGGACATCCGGGCACGTGTAGCTCTGAAATCAAGACGATTCCATATTTTATTTCTGTTTTGTTCATTTATGCTCTCATGCAACGTGACACAAAAGGAATCCACACACAAAAAAATTACTTGCTCACCACACCAGTCAGAGAAAAGTCATGGTTTCCAAATGCTGATGAGTGAATCCTGAGTGAACATAAAAATGTAGCCCACCCTACAGTACATATCGATATAAAATCAGCTTTAGATTATGTTCTTTGGCATATGTCCCAAAGTATGAAGGGACCAAATTTATGAACTTTCTTTAACTTTGTGCACAGTATTTCACAGTATTTCAGTTCAGTGTTTTACTTCTGTTTATTAAATCTCTTTGAGTACTTCTCAGTAGGTGCTTTCTGGTTTTCTTGTTCCTCTTTGCTCAAGCAGCCCATGATCTGAAAATCAATAAAAAAAGTCTGCCATTATGAAAGATATACAGTACCAATTCTCTAAATGCACTGCTCTAAATTAATTCTCGTTCACTGCTTCTTTACAGTGCATTTAGAAAATTAGCTTCTTTAGTAATTAAAATTTTAAAATTTAATTACATTTTTACAAATGCTGCTGACAGAGTTAAACATATTTTCTATAGTTAAAAGAATTGTTTACCAAAGTTGCTGAACATTTGCTCACCCTCATGCCATCCAAGATTTAGATGAGTTTGTTAACATTATGTTACTTGCTCACTAACGGATCCTCTGTAGTGAATGGGTGCCGTCAGAATGAGAGTTCAAACAGCTGATAAAATATCACAATAATCCACACGTACCAGTCCACACGACTCCAGTTAATCAATTAATGTCTTGTGAAGCAAAAATATGTGTGTAATTTGTAATTAATGGGCAGGAGTTAATTAGTTTGTAATTAATGGGCAGGAGTCATGTGGATTATTGTGATGTTTTTATGGACTCTCATTCTGACGATCCATTGGTGAGCAAGTGATGTAATGCTAAATTTCTCCAAATCTGTCCTGATGATGAAACAGGATGGCCTGAGGGTAAGTAAATTTTCAGCTAATTTTCATATTTGGTGAACTATTCCTTTAAATTAACAAGGTTAACAACACTTACAGAAAAGTCACGTTCTTGATGTTCACATAAATGCTGCCATATTTTTCACAACTAATTAAATCTCCATATAGGCATTCAGGAACTTCACCAAGGTCACGGGTAATTATGAGCTTCTGCTAATGATGATCAAATGAATTCTGAACCTTGTGCTTTCAAAGTTTTCTGAAGTCGGGAGAAGACTACTGTATATGAACTCTTGTGTTTAATTAACTCTGGAGTCCAGCGTTCACTTGAATTTGTCTGCTGTCTCAGCTTTGGATGTTGTCTAATAGATCAAGTCAAAAATGCAAAGACACAGCACATTTGATCCATGCACTTTGATTAACAAACAGTGCTATAAAAACAAGCCGTTTCAGGGATGCAGGTCCAAATGGCATAAGCTATTCATTTAAATCAATATCCACCTCATTCAATCATTCTGTACATATACACTTTGATGTTCTAAACAACACCAGCAGCCAGATTTTGTGTGTGTGTCTATTCATTCATATACTGTAAATTACATCATCTGAAAACAGCACAAATATTGCATTCACATGTACTCTACTGTGTGGTCTTCTCTATGTAGCAGCACGTGACTGTGATGGCATACTACAAACATTTAGCATAAGAAAAAACAAATGTTCTGAACACACCTCACACTGGCCCTCTTTATTTAGACTGACGTAGTAATGGGCCATTACTTTTATGCGTAATATGCATGAGTATTATAATAATAAAATAAATAATATAATAAATAATAAACATTATATTATAATAAATAAAATTTATATTCTTATAAACATTAGACATGTCAATTGATTATTTTAAAGGGGTCATATGACGTTGCCTAAAATAACATTATTTTGTGTATTTGTTGTAATGAAATGTGTTTCTGCGGTTTAAGGTTCAAAAAACACATTATTTTCCACATACTGTACATTATTCTTTCTCCTCTCTGCCCCACCTTTCTGAAACGCATAGATTTTTAAAAAGCTCATCGTTCTGAAAAGCGAGGTGTGCTTTGATTGGCCAGCTATCCAGTGCGTTGTGATTGGCCGAATACCTCAAGCATGTGACGGAAATGTTTTGCCACTTAACATACTGTGATGCCGTGTCCCGGCGCGATGAGACAACAACAATAAAACCCATTACAAACGAGGCATTTGTAGCATCCAGTGGGGCCATAATTACTGATTATAATGACTTATACTGTCTTTTTACGTGTTGCGTTGCAGCGCACCACGTAAACATAAAACCATGTCTGCAATCTGCATTTGTGATCGGAGAAACAACAAACAACTAGCACTGCTAGTGAATCATCAGTGGCAAATCCTTTAAATAAAAAAACGTAGCCTACTTACAGGCTGTGAGTCAGCATTATTTGTCAGAACACCGGCACTGTAGGCTACTCTACCAGGAAACGTGTGCAGGAAATGCATTGCACACATCGGAATATTTGGGTTGAACTGTTCTGGAACAGTGTTGTAAATACAACTTAACCACTGATTTCTAGTCGTGTCCTCTTTTGGAACACACAGCGTCTCCACGACATGGCGGCGGCAACAATACTACAGCAAGAATAAAAGTTATGCCTTCTTTCTTTGTGTGAACATTTGGGAGATGTTATGCAAATCTTCCCACACAGTGATGTAGATGTGGGGGCGTGTTTAAACGAGGTGTTTTAGGAGGGCGTGGACAAGTCTTAACTTTTATAAAGAATATCTCTTTGGTTTTGAGACTTTAGTCTTTGCAACTTTAAGGATCTTATCTATTCACGAACAGCTTGTAACACTCCAAAGAGAAAGGAAAACTTGAAATCGCATCATATGACCCTTTTAATCAAATAAATTAAATGATATGCTAATTAATCAAATTTATCGCAAGCATATATCAATACTCAGTGAGAAAATCCCCAAATTAAAATATCTTTATTATTATAGCAGATAAAATCTTAATGAAAAGTGGCGTTATATATTTTTTTAAACTAAATATTTTTTTTTTATTAATTTATGTATTCTTTTGTTTACTGTACTTCCATATGAATGAACAGGCCTACAGTTCACAGTGATACATTTTAAGAAATCCAGAACCCAAGGCTGCTTCACAGAGCATGATAAATAAACGAATAAATAATAATAATAAATAATAATAAAAAACAGCATGACAAGCTATTAATTACAGAAAACAAGACAAATCGAAAGAAATAAATTGGATACAGAAAGGGAACAATATGATTCAGAAGGAAACTTAATGCAGATAAATGCACTCTGGCAAGAAAAACAGGAAAATAAAAACTGAAGAATCAGAAAATTTCAGTAAATCAAATCAGATGTGAAAGGAATCATTAATCTGATGTTTTCCGAATACAAATGATGAGTTTTTTAAATGCTTTTTTTTTTTCTCTTTTTTTTTTTTCTAGCCAGGAGGGGAAAAAGTTTAAATGAGCTTCTGGGCAATTTATTAACCTTTACTTAACGTGCATTTTTGCGTTGCTGGATGGTAACATACCCCAAGGTGGTGATAGAGTTACCTTCTATTTTTGGCATTCAAATGAATGTTTATTATTAAGGAAGCTAGCTATAAACATGTCAATTTTAACTTGATCTGCACGACAGATGTCTTCAATATGAAGTGTGCAGTTTTGGAAACACACGAAGATGAATAAATAATAACAGAGTTTTAGTTTTTGAATGAAATATTCCTTTAAAATAAACTGTTTTTGACACACCAATGTTTCTCAGAAACTCATCACATGGAATTTCCAAACAGGTTTCCTGAACACTCTTCCTATCTCGCACTGGTCACGCAACTCAGATAGTCCTGTTCCAAACTTCTGAAATAGCAGAATGTAGAAATTTACTACTGAAAAGTGAGTTTTTAAAATATGGATCTGAACCACTTGGAATTTTCTCTGTGATCCAGGAACACCCAACGCCTTTTAAAAAGGTTATCAGAAATTCACCACTGCGCTCAAACCAGAGGAGATTCATCTTAATTTATACCAAAGGATCTGTCATGAACTACTTTTTTTTCTTATGCTGAAACCCTGTTTGTAGGTCTGCTGCTTAGATAGCGCTGCCTCTGTTCTCTGGATCTTAAATCACCGGCTCTTCGCTTTGTCTCCAGCACTCAACACCTCCGTATAAAGTGAGAGGGATATTCTGCTGGCAGCCAGAAGCTGCTGAGCTGATGGCCTCTTTATTTGCTCAAAGCAGTTCATCAGTCCCCGGGCTAAACGTCTGTCTGCACGTGGACATCACATACAGGTAAAGTTGACTCTGAGTCATTTATGAGTCCACATGTGAGGGATCAGAGCCAAGGACGATGTCCAACCTGCATTTGTATTGTGCTTTAGACTGAGCTCAGCCCAGGAGTTTATAGACAAGCGATTCCACCAGGTGATGTAATTCCTTGGAGAAATCAGCTGATTGCTGAATGTGACAGCAGTGTGTCTTTTGGAAGTTCGTTTCTGGATCACACCTGGGGGGATTAGTGGGCGGCAGAGGAGCCATCATTTCCAGGAAACATGGAACATGATGAATTCCATCAGAATAACCACGTTTCCACATCCCGGGTTCAGTCTGTGACACATGAGACTTGAGTCAAAGCTCAGGGGTGAGCCGTGACATGTCCAGATCTGGAGACAGTATGTCCAGGCAGGGCGTGACAGCTTCACTGTTATCTATGGTCAGGCCTGACTCTCTGTCTTGGAATGTTTGGGAATGTCCTCACCGCAAGGGGATATTTCAAGTTAATTTGGAATGATCTGAGGGGGCATCATGGTTATCAACTACCAGTTGATAACCTTGAAAAAACACCTACTGCACAAGAACGCATTACTGGTTTAAGACAATCTCAAGACCTACTGCATGATTTTGCAATATATTTTGTATATATATATATATATATCTTAGCAACCATTACTCCAAGTTGCAGTCTTCTTATTTTTATTGTCGTACTTTTTATAATTTGTAATACTGATAAAAGTTGTGTTGCTTAATATTTTTGTGGAAACAGGGATGCCTTTTATATATTTATTAATAGAAATTTCAAAAGAGCAGCATTCATTGAAATAAAGATTTTGGCAAATTACAATGTCATCACTTTTATAGCTACTAATCAATTTAATGTGACCTTGCTAAAAAATATTTTATAGTATTAATAACTAATAACTTCAAAAAAAAAAATACACATAAAAACACATAGAGTATATATTATAATAATCATCTTCATCATTTATCAACAATAATAAAAAAAAAAATAAACACACATTTTTAAATATAATTAACAAATTATAATTAATTTATATTATAATATTATAAATAAAATTTTTTGTAAAATTATTATAGTTATTAATAATTATATATTTTTTTTAAAGCTGCTCAAAAATCTGTTTTGAATTCAAAAGGGCCTAGCTGTGTTTCTGTGCATGTATTTCTTCTCAATTGTATTAAATTGTATGAATAAAAATCAGTTTCTTTGCAAAGACAGCTAGATTCCTCTCTCAAAAATGATTCTCCAGTGCATTCCATGACGCTTCCACTATCACCATCAAGTTACCAATCCCTCAGTTTGGTGTCCCTTCCTCAGTCTCCATAAATCAGACGGCTAATGAGATCTGACCCTCTGATGACTGGCACAGCAGCAACTGAAAAATGCTCCCTTTTGTCTCACCTGCTCTCACCTCACAGCTATAAATCTTCTGCTCCGTGTCTGTGCTGAATGTCTCTCTGATGACCTGACTGACGGGCTCCACAAAGACTCCTGCGGCAGGAGGGGGAACTGGGCTGAGAGAGAGAGTGAGAGAGGGAGAGATTAAAGACTTCTGCTGTCCATCTGGCTGACAGGCTAATACATGAACATTCATCATGAGAAAGAAGCATTCTTGAGAGATATAACAGGAAGAGCAATGAGGTGTGCATGTTGGGATAGACAGCAAAGAGAACCTAAGATCCAAAGATGATGACATCATCAGGAACTGGGGAGGACTAAATCAAACAAGAACACCTTCAAAACTAAACTTCCTGTTTGATGCGTGCACAGCTACAAGTTTTCAATCCTTATTGAAAACTGGGTTAAAAATAAGAATGCATGGACATCTGGGAAATTTGGACTGCATTAATAAGAAAACAATGTTTTGCTGTATAAGTACCAAATGTATATTACAGCATAATATTTGCTGAATGAAATGCTTTCTTTCTTCTTACTCTTCTTGCTAATTTTGGGTTGCTGATATAAAAAACATTGCGCCTATTTTGCTCTAGCACATCATACTTTCTCACAAAAAAAATATTTTTTCATAGCATTTTTGCTTTTGGTAAAAATCCATAAACAACTTTTCCTCAGAGAAAAAGTCCATCCCCTGTTGTTCTCTCACATCAAAATCTGTTTCGAACTGTTTTGGTCCTTTTTTTGCTTGTTAAAAGTGCTTGATCTATGCATATTTCTCTCCTGATTCAGACGGTATATGACTTTTTCACTGGAGAAAGCAATATTATGGATAGAGGAACTGTATTTTAGCAGGAAGCAACAGCTTGAAGTTAAAAATGTCTTAATTGATGCACTGGAATTGTGTGGATTATTCGGATGTTTTTATCCGCTGTTTGGACTCTCATTCCGAAGGCACCTATTCACTTCAGTCCAAACAGCTGTTAAAAACACTGCAATAATCCACAAGTACTGCAATCCACATGAATCCAGTCCATAAATTAATGTCTTGTGAAACAAAAAATGTGTGTTTATAATTAATGGTCTGAAATCATATGGATTACTTGTGGATTATTGTGGTGTTTTTATCAGCTGTTTGGACTCTCATTCTGACGGCACCCATTCACTGCAGCAGATCCATTGGTGAGCAAGTGATGTGATGTTACATTTCTCCACATCTGTTCTGATAAAGAAACAAACTAATCTACATTTTGGTTGGCCTGAGGTTGAGCACATTTTTAGCACATTTTCATTTGTGGTTGAATTATTCCTTTAAAGCTTATATTTGTCTACATAATTTGAAAAATCATAGTTCTTATTTTGTAAAAAATTTGGTAATATTAGGCCTTTTTTTTTGCAAATCAACACAAATCTTTCACAAGATGCAGGGTTGTGTATTTATACAACAACTGGCGTGTATATGAGATTAGATTTCTTTCTTTTTTGTAACATGAATCACACTGATTCTTTTGAATCCATCAGTATTGAGCGGGACCTCCATCAGTGTATGGCTCTCTTGTGCTGGCTGACTGCTGGCTGGCCTGGACATGTAGTTGACAGCAATTTAATCGTGTCGTTTAGTTCATCATCTCAGAGTGAAAGCTCAACAGATCTGTTGATGGAGAGGCACATGTAAACAAATCCGCTGCTTCCTGTGAGCGCTGACTACACCGCCAAAAATATGTGTACAAGCCTGCACGCTTTCATCCTCACACACTCAGACTCTCACACACAAACAGACACAGAACAGTTTTGGTTTATTCCAATTTTGTGCAGCGTCTTCCAGTTTTACTTTGGAGGGGCTAAAAATATGTTTTCAGATACTCGTCAGCCAAGGCAAATATGAAAACATAAACATGAAAACAAGCGTTGTGAAAGGCACACAGACAGACTTTCTGCTGATGCTGAACGTCTGCTAGTGCTGAACTCATCTAAAAAAGTTTAGGGTGCTGAATGAAATTAGTTTGGGCCATCAAACTTACAAAATAATTTAGTATAATAAATATATTTAAAAAAAAAGTTAAAAATTAAAACATTTTTTCATGCCCTTCATCTGTATGTCTTGTAAATTCCATTATAATAAATTTTCATCTTTAAAATATCTTTAAAATGTTGTTCACACGACACAATCTTACTAGTTTTAATAGTTTTGAGACACATTTTAACAATTAAAAATAGCAAATAACAAAACAAAACTTTTTAAGCATTGGATAGGCTTATGTTCAATGATATGGAAATAAATAAACAAACAATATATTGACTTTTAAAGCCACTTAAGATACTTTTCGTCTATTAAATGCCTTTGTTTGTTACAATAAAGTATTTGACTATATATATATATATATATATATACACACACAGTACACACACACACACAAACAATATCAGATTTACAGATGTATTTTCCAGTAAGAAATATTGGCTGGTATAATTAAAGTTGGGACAGATCACATTTTTTAACATAAGATTGTCTTTAACATCTCGCCTGTGGCCCAGACAGTAAGTGTTCAAAGAATGTTCCAGGCTTGTTTTCGTAGCACAGTTCAATCAAGATAATTCCAGTGATGATTTTTGTTCAGCCTCAAGGGGTTTGTTTCCAGCGGCTGATTATTGACTGTCTGTCTTTGGTCTCTCTCCTTTCGTGCAGTCGTCTGTCACCAGTAAATGGCCTCTCTAAAACAGGAATTAGGAAAACTAGGCTGCTTTGCTGTAGTGGTGTGTAACATTCAATGCATTGCTAATCTTGTGAATTAACCGCTCTTGTGAAATAATGCTCCAGCTTTTGACCCAGTCATTTGGATCTACCATTTCAAAGCATTTCCCATCCTGCACATTTTTCAGTGGATTAAACAGCCTTATTTGCTGCAACAAACATTTCGACTAGACAGCTAAAAGCTATACAGTAAATGATGAAATACACATCTCATAACCCAACTTGATTGACAAATGCATTTGAACTTTGTCACCATGCTGCAAAATACTACATGCACCACACACAAAGACTGATGGCATATTTTGTCTGCAAAGGAAATATCAAAGGGATCATATCATGAGGAATTAGATTTTCATTGATACTGAGATAAATAATAGTGCAAGGCTAACATTAAGTTAATTTCAGAACTTTAAACTCCCTATCCAGTTAAAAAAGATCATTTATTAAAGCTAAATTCTAAAATTCATACTTTTGAAACATGCTGACATCATACAGATGAATGCATTTCAACAAATAGCCGCACACATTCAACTAAGACTTTTATTCACAATGTGCAGCTTTGTAAAATGAGATCCAGTGTAGTTCCAGCAAACCTGCAGCTTGTGAATTAGTGCAGCGCAGCACTGTATCTTATTTCGCATGCAAAGAGATGTTTACATAAAAGTCTACAGCAGCAGAAAAACTGCCTGTTTCATAACTAAATGTCAGAGACAGAGTGGAAAATGGTCTAAATTATGACTTTCTGGTGCAAAAACAAACTTACTAGCATTATAAGTGGACCTCAGGGGGAAAAAAAATTAGTTGTTGCAACATTTGCCATTTGAACTAGATGACTGAATGCTTTATGAAATATGCAACACATAGCACTGACTAATCAATGTGTTTAGGCTCTGCATATACTTGGAAATAAAATTCGGTGGGCTTTTTTATTTCATTTATTTATTGCAATTTACTACATGCCAAAAGAGCCTATTATATGTAAATATTTACACTCTTTCTTATCCTCTGTCTTTCCTGCTTAACTTTCCATCACTGAGAGTTTAAAGTCTATACATGGTATTATTGATGGAGATGATGAACTTGCTCAGAGAGAAACTCCAATGAGAACACTGCCTGTATCCATAAACAGGTCGAGGGGGTTTAGTGGATGTATCAATGACAAACACTTCCGACAGTTTCCTAATTGTTTTACTGCTCAGTTTAAGGGAAAGGCAGTCATTGACTCCTTGAGGCCGTTGAGTAACGCCCAGGCACTGTGAAAGCCAACACACCTCCTAACAGCTCCCGGGGTGAAGGGGCCTCAAGGAGAGCCAGGTCTGCAGTAATCATCGACTTATGGCTTTATTGGTTTCCTGTCAAGGGACAGAGCCTTTGAGCTGGATTTATCTTTTTCTGAAGTAATCAGCAGATAAGATAATTGTGAAAGCAGCATCTCAACCTGACTAGTGATGTGTACACATGTCACTATGTTTTTGTGTTATGAGACATCCAGAGCTTTTAATAACACTGTCCTGAGGTTAATCAACAGCAGGAATTGATCAGAAAGGGTTTGGAGCTCAAGAGACATAAAATGAATGGCTCACCTTGACATGTTGACCTCTTGATGGTCAGAAGGGGTTTTCAAGCGAATAATGATACAATAGGTTATATGTTAAAAATGGGGGGCCGATAAACAATTTCAGTCCTCATTTACTTATCCTCATGTCTTAGAATGTTAAAACAAAAAATAACTAAATTGTGATTAAAATTTTGTAAAAAAAAAACAAAAAACAAAACAATGCACATTCAATATTATAATTGCACTTTCTCTTATTCGCCCTCTTCGGATGCTATTTGGGAAGAGCTATTTGACTCAGCAGGTGTTACAGGTAATATTAAAGCTTTCTGCTTATAACGATTCAGAAAAAATAAACCAAATTTGAAAAAAGCTATTTATCACAAAATGTATAACTTTCGTACATTTTGAGGACTTTCCCCCCCACTTTTTCACTGTGTTTTTAGTCAAAAATGACCTGCCTACAAAAATGAATTTGCTTATACTATAAATATCTTGGATTTCTTGACATAAAACTAAACTTGCTAATTTTTTGTACTTGTTTTCTTTTAATTATCACAAAGTTAGGCCTCATTGATCTCAGCTTTCATGCACCTCAGTTAAGTGATTATTGCCTTAATTACCTACAAATAATGCATTTTTCAACCAAATTCTGAGGTGAAAAAGCTCAGATCAGTGAGCCAACAATCAGTCAGCTCAAAACTGAAATAGAAAATCTATACTAACTGAAAGAAAACAATTTGACAAAAAGACTAAATTCTAGATTTGGTGATGATATCATAATGAAAAATTTCCAAGAGTACCAACACCAAATTAGGTAAAGAATTAATTTATATTTCAGAGACCTCTAACATATAACAGGCCATGGTTTTACTGACCATAGTAAACTCCATACAGTAATACATTCAGTGCAATCTACTCTATGCACGCTTTTGTGCATGACCACAGAACAACAACTTTTAGGTTATCTCGGGTAATACAGTACAAATGCTGCTGGTCTTCAAAATCTTCAGGCCTGATATTGTAGTAAGATTACAAGGAGATTTTGAACAGCACTGAAGCAGACATACTGCTCAGATCATGATAAACACAATAATCTCTGTGCAAACTCATTACTTCCACAGCCCAGTATGCACCTCATATAGAACAATGGCTGCATATAGACCATGAGTCTTATTGATCTATGAGAAAATTAGCAACTGTACATGTGCAATATCAAGCATAAATAGAGTTGCAGTTCAGAACATGTATCCAGTCACTATTTCAGAAAATAATACCTTCCCCCTTATGTGATCTATTGTGTTATGTTTTATCCTCTCCATAATTTAGTTTTTCACTATATTTGCCCTAGTGCATTTAACCCCATAAAGCTGATGCATATTAAATATGATATGTCAGCTATTGATGAACATTTAACTGTTCATATCTTAATCATCTTTGCATTGCATTGCATTATATAATTTGATAAATTAATATAGTATGAGATCCATATTCTTATTATGTCCACTAAATTAACCACAAAAGCCTAATGTATCAAATATGATACAGAACAAAAAACACATGCAAACATCTTTTTAAAAGTTTAACTGAACCTTCAAAAATGTATTTTTTTATTATTATTATTATTATTTAATATGTTAGGCATTACAGGGTTAACGCAAAAAATACACACTTCATTAAATCATTCATCTGATTTAGAAATTTCCAAATGAGCATTTTTGCAGCAGCTTAGTTTAAAAAAAAAGTATTTTTGGACTGGGGAGGACATTTTCAGCTACACAACTTTGATTTCTCATGATATGACCCCTTTAAGCCATGATGTTTTTTTATGCAATTTTAGCCTTTTAACAAGGACTCCATGAGGCCTAGTGCAAGTGAAACAGGAATTTTAATCCTCTTTGTGCCTCTCTCAGCTATGATTAATCTTTTCAATATTAGGCACGATGAGAAATAATCAGTCTGAAAGGGCCCACGTCTACACAGAAGGAGGAAAATGCATTTTTTTGAGCTAGCTGTGGATAAAAGTCATACTTTAAGCTGAAGAAAAAAAAAATGGCAGGTTTGGTGGGCCTCCACAGTAGTAGAGGCAAAGACCTCTTAGCATTTATTTTCTAATTCATCTTCTTAAGAAAATCCAAAAAGTTACTTTAATGGTTCGGATATTTGGAAGCGTTCACTGTTGCAATGCATGGATAAACTGAGTGTCAAATCAATTGAAAGGATATAACTTCTATTCCTGTAAGTGTTGCTGGCTGCCTTCAAAAAGTATTGGCAAAATAATCTAGACTAATTTGCGAAGTCAAAGAACAAAGGCTGTGTTGATGAGACCATGCCAGCATTCTGAATGAGACTGTATTTCCCGCTCACACAAGGTTTTTGGATGGACACCTGCATGTGGGCTGCCACTGAGCTGTTGAGATCCAAAACTAAAGTCCCAGACACTTAGCGGATACGCAGTCCTGATGACTGTTCAAAGGCCACAGAGGACTGTGTTCTTAACCTCAGCATTTCCTGGAATGTGTTTGGGAGCTGAAGGCAAGCACGTTTTTTCCATGGCCCTGAAATTCCATGGCTTTGTCATATCTCTCATTGCAATTGGTGAGAGCAGCAGAGCACAGTAAATGCAAACAAACCCAAACACTCAGTTAAATGTTTTTAAAGTCAGAACATTATTATACAACTGCATATACCAAGCCACCAAAAACACAACAGCGCACAATCTTGAACACTCTGACAGGGAATGGCATTTGTAAGGCTGGTCGCTAGAGACCTCTAGCTATATCAGCCCTCACCCGATTACAGTATACTGACATGAAGGTGGTGGGTAACAGCTGGAGAGATATTAGAGGCTCTCAAACAACGTGTTGATTGACTGCTTCCAGTGTAATTCCTTCTTGCAATGCATAAGGGTGACGGGGGAATCAGAGGGCTGGAGGTCGACTGAGGAAGTGTCATATGGCACTTATCCAAACCAACTAGGAAGACGTGAGAAAGCAGACAGCAAATTTGCTGAATGGTTGCATGCATTTTTTTCTGCATAAATCCTTTCAGTTTATTCACACTAGTCGTATATGTTTTTAATAGGGTTGTTATTTTGATTTTGAATCAATTTAATCACTTATGCTGATTAATCAAAATAATCTCAATGATTATATACAGTATTCCAATTTGTTTACAAAAGCTTCTTTTAGACAGATTGCATGAATATTATATTTAATAAAACTACACTAAAAGCAATAATATTGTGGAATATTACTAAAATTTAAAATAGTTGTTTTCTATTTAATATGTCATTTATTCCTGTACTGGCAAAGCTGAATTTTCAGCATCATTACTCCAGTCTTCAGTGTTGCATGATTTTTTGAATTTTGATTAAAAGAAAAATTCAAAAGAACAGATTCCATCTGAAATAAAAAAAATCTTATAAATGTATCATATTAACATTATAAATAATTTAATGCATCCTTTCTGAATGCAAGGTTTTTTATATATATAAGAAAATCATGATAACCCCAAGCTTTTGAACTTTCTGTATCAGTGATTTTTTAGTATAATTTTGATACTCTTATAATTTGTATTAATATTTCAAATAGTTTTATTTTTATATTTTGTTCTCATTTTAATTGTAGTTTTGCTGATTGTTTTTGTCATTTTTTAAATAATTTTTTTTAAAATGTCTATATAGTTTTTTTTTATACATTTTTATTTCAGTTTCAGTTTTAGTTATCACATCAAGCTTAAAATAAAATGAACAATAAATGTTGCCATGGCAACTCACTGAAATAAAATGTTAAATTTTTTATATATTTAATTTTTTTTCAGTTAAGCTTACTTTATTTTGAGTACCCATTTTTTGTTTAACCTATAGTTAACCAAAATAACCTTGGTGTGTATATAACACACTTTTATTCTGTTACTCCCCAACACTGATCTGCTGCATCCTCCATAACCCAGGGTGGCACTCAAAACTGGCCTGCCAGCTGAAGAATTGCGCTGGGCAAATTTTAACCAACTCTTGTTTGTGCCACAGCTTGATTTGCTTGAGGGTGCAAAAATAACGCTGACAATGTGTGCAAATAAACAACACTATCAAATCCAGCCCTTAAACATGCCTGATAACAAGGATGATGTCCCACTGAACTTTACCCTAAACGTGACTGTCCTCTACTGGCCACAGCCACCTTGAGAATCATTGATGTTTTTTTTTTTTTTTTTTTTTTTTTTTGTCTCCATGTTTGGATGACTTTGTAAGCAAAATTATATGGGGAAAAGAGCGATAATGATGCTGATCTTTTGAAATGCTTAAAATATTTCTGAATGACTTCATTATTCATCTTTACTATACATTTAACAGGATATTCTATCCAGTGAGGTTTTGGCCTGATTAATTTTCTCTCAAGTGAGGGCTGAGCGACTCTATCTGAAAGTCTAGTTTTACACCACAGGATGAAATGAGCTGCAAAGACCCACATTTTGTAGTCTACAACAAAGCACACTGCACAGAATATGCGATCTCATAATGCATTGCACTTAACTTGAGCTAAAATTTAAAATACATTTTTGCTGCTTTTTCAGGCTGATTCTCGGGCATGACAAAATTCCTGGCCAGTTTTTCCATCCGTATTTATCCATATCACTTTTGCTCCATTTCAAGTCACAATTTGCACAGCCATAATATCACTGATGCCCATTTAAAAGCAAGAAAGAAACCAGGTGGCCTTTTTTGAAGGATTTTTTTTTTAGAAATGTCCAACCATTAATGGAGCAATAGAGTTTCAAATGGAAGCGTGTGCATTGGTGCAATGCATCAGGATGGCTTGCAGAGAGCATTTTATTTTCTGTTTTAATGGTTTACATTCTGCTTGGCTACTGAACTGAACAGTATTCCCTCTAATATTCATTTGGAGAAACATAAATCGTGATTTATAGTTAGCTTGAGTTTGGTTACATTTAAATTGGATGGCAAAGATCATTGCATCCAAGCTTACATTTCCATGGTAACATGCCTATGAAGTCATCAAATCAACAATAACTCACTCTGTGGTTTCAGTGCTGTCAGCTCCTGTCCAGCCCTCCTCTCCCCTCACACCTCAGGGTCCAGCTGGGAAAGTCATTACCTGCCCGCTGTATTGACCAGCATGCTCAGTGCTTCAGAGAGGAGCACAGTGACAGCCCACACAAGAGCCCCAGCAGGCCAGAGGCTAATTCACAGCACAGTGTGACACACAGAACAAATCCACGGGCAGAGGATCTGTGCTCTCAAGAGATGAATGCGGCAAGTCTATGTATTCTACATTTTAGACTATTACGTAAGAACTAAGAGGTCTGCTGATCTGAGATGCCACTGCGGCTGACCAGTTTTGTCATATACACCTGGTTTTATCCATAAGTTATATCTTATTGTATTATATTTATTATTTTACAGTGACACCCTTTAACACTTAAGCCACAATGAAACTGATAAACTGCATTATTTGCCTTGCTCCATTATGCATTGGACAAATGTAACAAGTCCCTTTTCATCACCTATATATATATATATATATATATAAATATATATATATATAAATTTCCAATAACAATTATTTCATATATATATATAAATTTTAAAATATAATATAAATTTCCAAAAACAAAAAAAAAACAATTTATAATACAAATTATTTCATTTCAGTTAATGTTTATTTTATGTATCACTGATTTTCTGTTAATAGTATAAAAAAAGTATTTTCTTATGCATTTTATTTCATTTCAGTTAATGTTTATTTAAAAAAGTATTTTCTTATGCATTTTATTTCATTTCAGTTAATGTTTATTTTATGCCAAGTAATGAAAATGTTTTCTATGGTTTTAGTTTTATTTAATGATAACATCCCTGGTACAAGCAGACTTTTCAATCAAAACAAACTTTATATATATATATAAATATATATATATAGATATATATATATATATATATATTATATATATAATATATATATATAAAGTTTGTTAGAATTCAAAATATAAAACAATAAAAGGAATATTGTTTAAAACAAACAAATACTTTTAGTTTGTCAAACTTTGTGGTATATGTTGATATGTTAATATAATGTACTACACCAGTGGACAATCATAGGACACTTGTGTGAACTGACTTCATACATCTATGAAAAATTACCCCAAGAACAACTGGTTAACAATAATTTAAAACAGTATTTCTGAGAGAAGCTCTAGAATCATTTGTTTGCAGATGAAAATTCATTTTTAAAGTGTGACTTTAGTGTCCAAATACAGTTATTTTTGGGGACACTATATATAAATTTGCTTATAAATGATACATTTGGAAAGCAAGTGGAGACTCTGCATTACCTCTTATTCCTAGTGCGTCTTTACTATAGCAGAACCAGATCATGTAGTTTCAATAATGACGACAAGCATCGGTTTATTCAGACTCACTAGACACATGCGATCCTGCTACTGCTGCAGCGGTTTCCACCGTCTCACTCTGATCTCTGGAGAGCTCATGCTTCTGGTTGTGCACAGATGGCAGGCTGCAGTCAGCCCTGGAGACACACACATGTGCGGTCTAGTGTGAGTGAAGTTAGCCAGAACAGGCAGTGTGTTGAATCACAGGTGTTTTCACCTCATGTGCACATGGCTGCTCATTCATTTCAAAGATTAAAATAGAAATGAATAGCCAATTCATGGTTATTTTTAGAATAAAAAATTTGACAAGATGATAAAAGATGCAGGTGGATTGTAGAATTTCCTGTCACAAATGTGACACAGACTAAAGGCTGCATTGACACCATGTTGTAATTACAGTAATTCCGAGATGACAATACGGCGTTCTACTCAGACTGGAAATTATGCTTTTCTATGGCAACACTTCCAATGCCAAAGTTTTCACGTGTTCGCAGAACTCGGAATTACAATTTGTAACCTATGAATGTTCTGAGAGCCATGTTGCTCCGAGACGCACAACAAACAAAAACAAGTTCTAAAATCTGTTCAAAATATCAAACATGTTTATAACCTCAGACTGGATGAAATTAAAGTCTGAAGATAAAAAAGTAGTCTGTAGCTATCATACACTATGAAATCTAGCATCAACTCATCAAGACTGCAAACTGGGGCAGAAATCTGTACATTTCATTTAATGTATTCCAGCTATAAATCACTCTAAATTGAATAAAAATCATTCAGTCATTTCAGCCATTCCATTAGCTAAAGTATGATGAATTATGTTAATAAATGTACAGGAATTATTTTACAAACAGGGTACAATAAAGCATGACCTGGAGCTATATTTATTTGTTGCAGCTAACAATTGGTGAAAAGAGGTGCTTAATCTTCAGAGACCTCAAGCATTCAAACTAAATGGCTTATTTTATGAGCCATTTTATTTTCTATAAATTTTACATTAAAAACTGACTTTGATAAACTTGAATAAATATTTGAATAAATTTTAATGAAATAAATGTAATAATTTTTTTTAAAAATTTATAAAAATGTATCAAATTTATTAAAAAGTACACAAAAACATTACACCTACAACAAAGTAACACTGTTTTAAGAATTATAATATAGTTTAAAGTGAATAAAACTGCTTAATATGATAAATATGAGAGTTTTGGTAATTAAATTGATTGTTAAAATACAATATTAAAATATATATATAACACACATTATATGTTTAAAAAAAAAAAACTTTTTTCTTTTTTTTTTTAGTAAACAACTTTGGCAACCAGGATTTGTTTTCTCACTGGTGGGCACGTCCTCCTTTTTCTGAAGTATTTCTCTTATATTTCTATGCTTATCACTAACCTAAACTCCCATTTTTGAAGAGTTTCTACTTTGAGTTTCTACACACTGAAGACTGCTTTCTATAAGGTCTATGGCTGAATCATGGAAATATAGGAAAGCATTTAAGACACTCATGACTTTAAAGCCCCAAAGAGAGGGCGAGGAAACGCAGACATTTTTCCTTTCATCCACTTTATTGAACGCCATTAATCATTAGCTTACATATGACCCCCAAAGAGCCAATTCAAACACAGAAACCAGAGAAAGATTTACTGCTGGGTCATTAGAAAGACATGCAACACAAGGGAAAATTTCTCAGTGAAACAAGTGTTAAAAAACGAGCTCCAAAGAACAATTCCCAATCATCAAGAGAAGGATGGATGTTAAGAGTGAATTTGTCATTGGACGTTCTTGTATTTTTATGCCGTCTGAGCTGTTTATCTTGTCTAGCTAATTATTCTACGTTGACTTAAAACTCTTTTTGGTCCAGAAAGAGGGAATTATGGGTACTGTGGATCATGTTCACGTGTCTCTTATTGTTTTACTTCTTGCTTGATTTTAAGGTTATTCATTTAAAAACGCTCACATGTTTGTCTGTCTTAAAGTTCCATCACATTCAACGTGCTACCACAACTGGGCACAAGAATCCTGAATTGTGATGAACGTTGCTTTGGTCTAAACAACTAAACATATTGGGTTAAACCCAATCCAGAAATGGAAAACTATGTGAATACTGTTCATGAAGAACAGGCAGTTTAGCCTCGATATTCGGTAAACAGAAAACAGGAAACTTCACATGAAAACTCAAAAGCATAAATTCAAGCAACCAATTGTTGCTGGGAGTTTTGCTTTGTTGTTTTGGTGACAACCTAAAGAGAACCTATACAGGGCATTCTCTAATGGTTATTTTTAAGTTTGATTTTATAACCAATAACTAATGTTCTCAGAATGTTCTTAGCTGGTATAATGCATTCATCTGGTGTGGGATTGTCAAACAACAAGGAGAGATCTGAGGTCAATATTATAATTCGTTCAATGCCTTAAGGGAACCTCAAAGCCTGGGTCAACTAAGCAGGACCAAATGGACTCTTTTAAAAGGGTGAGAGTCCAAAGTCTAGGCTTATCAAGGCCATTAACACTAGAGGCTGTGCTTTATAATTGACTTGGGGCTCATTGGAAAAAATCAAAATCATACTTTGCCTGCTTGCTGCGACACCGAGGTCCAAATCCTATTGCTTTTATGTGGCTTCAGAGGGCCATTGACTCCAGCTAGGGCTCGTAGAACCATGAGGCCCGAGCACATAGATCAAGCATGTAAGGACAGCATTGAGACGCTTTGCCACCTTACTGGGATAATTATTTGACTCGTTCAAAATAATGATGGTCTTATCCTCAGGGCAGTGCCAGTGATGATTTAAACAGGGGAAGAAAACCCTCTGTATGGTGGAATAGAAGGCCAGCACATTTACTACTATAAAACACAAAATCCCTCACAGAAAGAGCTCTATTGTTGTGGAGGATGGAGAGTGTGCCATATATACGGCGCTCTAATGAGACTGCTGACAGCACAGGCAGGAGAAATCAAAGAGCGCTGAAGGTGTCGAACTCATTGAGCAGTAAAGGGAGAAGCAGAACTGAACAGGTGCTGAGATGACTGTTACGCTCGCTCTTTACTTTTACTGTCCAAATAAAACAAACAGAATGCAAAGTTATTTTTGTTTGTCACTTTATTTTGTGAAATCCATCATTTAGGTTGAAGTGTGTCACAAGAAATGCAATTGTACGAAAAAACAAACAAAAACACATTACTATATAAACACAAACATTTTGCATCTATCAGTTTGTAGCCTATTTATTTCTTTGTTTCAATTCAACATTTTATGAATATGTACAATTGCAATACAATTTAGCTTTTATATTGTTTGCAAAGTAAAATGCAATTAATTGCTAACGGACAGATGCAATTGAATAAAATTTTCACATTACTATAATATTAATATAATATGTTCATATATATTAATATTTATATATTGTTTAAAAATACTGTTTTATGTATTGAGTTATATTTATTTATTGTAAAAACTGTCAAAAATGCAATTGTACAAAAAAAGACACATTACTATATAAACATTTTGCATCTATCAGTTTATAGCCTATTTATTTATTTATTTCAATTCAACATTTTCTGAATATGTACAATTGAAATTAAATGTTGCTTTTTTGCTTGCAAATAAAATGCAATAAATTACAAAAAGACAGATGCAATAAAATGTACACATTACTATAATATTAATATGATATACTCATACACGTTAAACAATATACTGTATATTCATATTAATATATTGTTTAAAAATTCTGTTTCATCTATTGGGTTATATTTTTTATTTATTTATTGTAAAATTGCAATGAAATGTTGCAATTTATATTGCTTGCGAAATAAAAATAAATAAGAAATTGCGAATGGACAGATGCAACTATAAAAAAATTATACATTACTATTATATTAATATTGTACACACACATATAGCCCATAGTTTAAAAATGCAATTTGATCTATCAGTTATACAGTATCAATATATTTTATATTTCTTAAAAATAAAATCATTTTGTATTTTTATATTACTTGCAAAAATACAGTAAATTAAGAACTTACAAAGATGCAACTGTATAAAACATATAATATAAATCACAAAAAAAAAAAAATTAACTGCAATTTCATTGCATTTTTACATGTTATATGGGGCAAAAGGAGTGATTTGGGAAACTTATAATTAACGCCTTTCATTTGGTGTCATGCATACATGGCATAATTTATATTCAACATGGGCTCATTCTAGTGCAGGAATGCATTGACACACGCTCATTAGTTTATCATAAAAAAGTAATATCACCAAAAATCTGCCGTTTAACAAAAATTATCCTGGAATCCTTCTGATATAAATGCAGATCATCTCATCCTGGGATCTGATCCTGACTGTAAAGAGTATTTTGTGAACAGTGTTCTGATGTTAGCACCTACAATCCATCACTCAAAAACTTTGACGCATATTTGCGCTGTTAATATTCAGACAGTGAGGTTTTTAGTTCCTGTGAGATGCTCCATAAGCTTACCATTAATATAGCACATATGCAATCCAGTCTTCTTACATTACCAGAGAGAAAACACACACCCACACACACTCACAAATCCCTAAATGGTCAATCATCTCCATGCAAGGAAATCCCAGTAAAATGGTCTCTGAAAATGAAGGCTATTGAATTAGGAGGATAACAGTCTTAGCACTCACCGGTAATCAAGTTTGCTGATTTTACCAAGCAAATTGAGCAGCATCCTGCTGAAGCATTCAAGCCCTTCACCCCCCAACCAAAGAGCTGTTGACCCAAACATCAACCCCAGAGGATTCGCTTCCCCAAACCACTAATGCAATTAGAGTCGCAGGCAAACAGAGGTGTTGAGGCCACGTCAAAATGTCCATGCCAACATGGGTAAGCTAGCATGAGCAACAATACTGTACATGCAGCACTATAAAGAACCCTCATAAATGTCTGTGTCCTTCTCCAACCACAGAATAACACTTTATGATTTGTGAAATGAAGCCTTTGCCCAACTGGACGAAAAGCCAGGGGTGACGAACTGCATGCTTTTGCCCCTTTTTCATTAGTTTGTTGTTTTATAGTCAAGTTTTATAGAAAGTCCTCTTTGGGTCATTAGAAATGTCTGAAATGCTCCCAGAAACAATGCAGCAAAGATTCAAAGACACAAAATCAGTATATGAGAATTTCTGAAATGGAAAAGATGGCAGTCAAACGATGCACTCAAGAGAACCATAAAAGAACTGTAAAAATACACTTTCACTTCACCTTTAGCTGTTCCATGGGTCCATTCCGAGGTCTGCACCACTGCTTCCAGATATATCGGCTCATAACTTCATCCTCCAGCGGCCCAGACTCTGATCATGGAAGAACTTGGGTAACAAGTTTGACCTTCATTCAGGACAGCAGCAAGTGGAAGCATGTACTTCTTGTCTGAAACATTAAGAACAGCCTATCAACAATCTCATTAGACAACTTGAAACATCGCTATTTGTTCCTAAAACATCTGAATAATAATATTTCTTGGTACATTAAATGGACTGGAACGGCCAACATTCTCCAAAGGATGTCCGAGCTCGGCTCCCACGCTGCAATTTTTAAAAGTATACTGATTATTGGATGGGATTTGAGTCAGGATTATTGGTTTCATGAAGGGACAGTAAAATCTCCAGTGTTGAAATCCCAGTGTTAAGGACTTTTAGAGTAAAGAGTTAAAGTTGTGGTGTTGAATTTCAAACAATTAACACTAGCTAGTGTAAACGGCACCCTCTTGCGGTGTTAACACGGAAAGTAACCCATATTAACACTGTTGAGTGTTATTAATAACATCCGGGACATTTTCTCGTGTGCGCGCATAAACCCATCTGAAATATTTTTTCAAAGACGCCATTTTCTTTGCTCGCGATGCGAAGTGCATATGGAATTAAAACAGCGAAATAAAGTGTTTAGTCTTACTTACAAAATATGTTTAGTAATATCATATCGTTTTATAATGATATTTATGTGTTGTATGCGCCTAAACGTTTTCTCAGAGACATTTCCTTTCACTCGCGACGCGGAACAGACGAGGGCTTTCTAAATTTTTCAAAACAGGAAAATCCGAAAGTAAGTGTTTTTATCTCATTTAAAATATGTATTTTAATAACATCACATTGATTTAAAGGTGATATTTATGTGCTGTACACTCCTAAACCTTTTCTCAGAGCGATATTTCATTTCACCCAGCGATGCGACTGTTAGACAGGGAAGTTGGTTTTAACAAGGAAAACACCGAAAGTAACAGTTAAGTGTTTTACCTCATTTACGATATGTATTTTATAAGATAATATTACTATATGATGATATTTAATTGCTGCACACCCGAACAAGCCTAACCGTTAACGGTTTCTCACAGATATGAATTGCTCTGCAGTGCGCAGATGCGGAGGTCACTGGGAAACACCAGAAGTAAGTTAACCGTTTTAAATCTTACCTCATTTAAAATGTGTTTTATAACATCATATTATTTATAGTGATATCTATCTGCTGTAAGTTACACTCCTAAACTTTTTCTCAGAGATATTTTCTTTCACTCGCGATGCTCTGGAGCAGATGGGGAAGTTGGTTTTAACAAAGAAAACACCTAAAGTAAGTGTTTTATTTATTTTACTATGTGTATTTTATAAAATAATATCACTTTATGAAGATAGCTGTATGCTGTGCGTGCCAAAACGATCTGAAACATTTTCACAGATCAAATCTGAATTTGAAGGGAAACAGAAGTGTTTTTTAACGTTAACTTAACTTACCTCATTTATAATACAGTAACTTATTTATTTTGCCATGTCATAATGTCTAATCAAACCACTGTAAAACTGCTCAAATATAAATGGCAATATAAGTAAATTGTTCTTGTTTTGTCACATGAACAATTTTTGTGATTTCATTTCATGAAATGAGTTTTCATGATGGTTGTGTCCTTATATTGGATTTGAGTGCTGTTTTTCCTTGAATTAATTTGAAAATAACACTCTTCAGTAAACACAAACTCTCTATACTGAGTGAGTTACATTCTTCATCATTCAAAGTGATTTTGTGTCCTCACAAGTCTTGGAGTATGGCACATGAGTTTGCAGTTAACTACTTTGTTTAGACACTTTATTATGTTATTATTTTTAAGCATTATGTTTTGTATTTAGCAAAAGGGAGTTGTATGCGTTTGGAATTACAATTTTAAATAAACTATTTATTTAATATTGTTACAGATGGTTCATGCTGGCTTAACAGAAAAATCAAAAGGAGATGATGTGCTTGAAGAGTATGAAGCCACCAATATATGAGTAAGCCACAATTGCATATTTTAAGATTATCATGTTTGTCATGTTTATTTTTTATAATAATAATAATAAAGAGTCTGATATCTTTCTAAAAAAATGTCAACTGTAAGTTTTTTTTTAATATATATACATTTGGACTGTCATTTATTTATGTGCTGTCCCATTTATGTGTATTCATTTTAATAGGAGTTGTCCAACCTCAACGCAGAGAGATCAGTATGCACTTGGAATTGTGACTGTCTCTGTCGTTAGAAGACCCATTTTTTAGTAAGACTGACTTTCTTTTTACAAAATACATTTACAGTGAATTAAATGCTTTCCTTAAAGGGATAGTTCACCCAAAAATTCTAGTGAAAGGGTTAGTTCACCCAAAAATTAAAATTATCCCGTGATTTATTTACCCTTAAGGCAACCCTAGGTGTATTTGACTTTCTTCTATCAGATTAATCCAATCTGAGTTTTATTAAAAATGATCCTGCCACTTCCGAGATTTATAATGGCAGTGGGTGGGACTTTCTGTTCAACAGTCCAAAAGAAGTACAATAAAATGCATCCATCCCTAATGACGTGACATGACATACAGCCAATTATGGTGTCCCATACTCAGCATTCGTGGTGCACACACACACCGTGAACACACACCCGGAGCAGTGGGTATCATTTATGCTGCAGTGGGGGTTCGGTGCCTTGCTCAAGGGCACCTCAGTCGTCGAGACTCGAACCCACAACCTTGGTATTGAGGTAGTAATAAACAGTGCCTCACACGGCTAGGGGTGGTGAATAAAGGCCTGCTGTAGCGAATCAATGCGTTTTTGTAAGAAAAATATCCATATTTAAAACATTATAAACACTTTCCTGTGCTAACTTTAGTGTGTTCCGGGCGGATGACGTAGGACTTTGGTGTAGCGTTAGCTCCAGTGAGAAAATGCTAGTCACGAAAGAACCAACGCTTGTTTACAAGACCATTGGAAAACCAGTCTCCTCTTGGCTTTCATTGAAATCCTCCGACACTTCTCTTTACAAATCCTTGTTTTGTACTTCTAATTTGGGATTCGCTCATGTTGCTCTCTCCTCCACTCTTCAGTGTTCGTCACCATGCATGTGCTTCGCCGACGTCCTACGTCATCCGCCCAGAAGGGCAAGCTAGAGAAACATTTTATTATGTAAGAATGCACTTTATTTCACTTCTTTTGGACTGTTGAACAGAAACACCCACCGACTGCAATTATAAAACTTGAAAGAGCTAGGACATTTTTAATTTAACTCTGTCTGGAATAATCTCAAAGAAAAAAAGTCATATACACATTGGATGCCTTGAGGGTAAGTAAATCATGGGGTAGTTTTAATTTTTGGATGAACTAACCCTTTAAGTCATAATTTACTCACACTTGTGTTCCAATGCTGTATGTTTTTTCTTTTGGACCTGTTTGTCCTTAAAATCTCAGTATATGCCAATCAATATCAAGCTTTTAAAAAAGATGCAAAAGTGTCAGAGTGGTCCCATGTATTTCTTTTTTTCTGTAGATTTTTTCAAAAAATAACGTTTGATAAATGGATTTGAAAATATCCTGTTTTTTTTTTCTTTCTTTTTTTAATTATTATTATTATTATTGTTATTTTTCAATTTTACAGGGGAAGGTGTGTGATGCTGCAAATAGGAGTGGATATCTTGCTTGGCTGAAAACTGCTGAGAAACGCATCTTGTCGTGCTGAAAAAAAGAAGTCTAGAAGAGAGAAAAAGACTATTCTCTCCAAGGAGGTCCAAACACCATCACAGACATTGATTAGTGAGCATTAACATGTATTCTGCATTTATGGTAATGAATGGAATGCTGTTGTTTAACCTGATAAATGTCAGCATTATACATCTTATGACATTAAGAGTACATATGGACCAAATAAGAATGTTTTTTGTGTCTTTGCACTGATTTGCTTTGACATTATGATGTTTAATTGTTGTAAGGTCATGCTCTTTACATTGAATTTTATAATTTTACATTTAGAATTTATTTATTTATTTTATTTTGAATTGCTTTGAATTGAAACATTGAAAGTGAAGACATTTTGGTGCAGGGAAAAAAATTACAATGTTTCAATAAAATAAATAAATGTAAACATTTATTGTTTTGTGGGTTTATTTTTTAATATTTTCACCTGAACACTGGGGCAGTGTTGACCAGTTAATCCATCAGTGTTAACTTTGAACACCAACTTTGGTGTTCTCATCATCAATTCTGGTGTTAATATTTTACACCTTAAGAGTTTGTTGGTTAACACTGTCAGAGTGGTTAATCATGCTAACTCTTTCAAAAGTGTTAATTTAACACTTTACTGGTGATTCCCATATATACTCTGGCCACAACATAACTAAAAATCATATTTAATTATATTAACATTATCAACAGAACACAGATTATTGGTTTCATGAAGGGTGGAAATATTTGACTCACTTCAACAGATCTAAAAATTATGTTTAATTTTAATGACAGAACCCAGTGGAATGCCAAACTGCTGTTCTGTATCAGGATTTTTGCTTGTTTCCAATCAGACATGTCCGAACTGAGTGTTATGCAAAGCTCTCTAGTTCCCCCCAGTGATTAGAAAAGTTAAGTGCATTTTTATTAACGCAATAAAATGCAAAATAGCCAATGTTTCATTACTAAACATATTCCACTGCTACTGTAAGAAGCATAAAATGGAGCTGAGTAACAGCTACTAACCCTATAAAACCTATTGTAAGGTTTTCTAAGGCCTCTAAGTTTGATCATACACGTATTTTAAGCATTTGATTATCATCTAACTAAAATATTATTGGGACATATAGAGCGACAACTTAAATATTAATATGTATTTCTATGATGTACGTTACAAGCTTTGCAACAGCATCCTACTTTTTATTATGAGCATCTTATTTTATTTTTATTTATTTACTTTTTTATTTATTTTTGGCTCTGTTTGGGCCTCTGAATACAAACATGCTATTTTTTCCCATTAGTAGGCTATTTGAGCGATAATAGCCAAAAGGTTTCCCAAAGAAAAAAAGTTCAATAAATCAATAAATTTAGAGATGTGGGAGTCTTATTAGTGTCATTTTATAGCCAAGATGACTGGATGTTTTCAACTGATTTCCTATTGAACTGTCACCAACTAAAATGCAGTGGTTAAACTATATAAAGTATAATGAATTAAGCTAATGCACGTTTCCATCTTAGCAAGCATTTTTGAGGTGTTTCACTTGTTCGCACTGCAGTAAACCGGTTAGCCTGCCCAGAACCTTAACTGAAAATGTTCGTAGATATTGGATGTTATCTTTGGAATGGAATTATGGATATTTTATTTGTAAACATCCTGCTTTTTTTTGCTTATTTCAGTTAATGTTGACATAAAACTAGCGAGCTAAGCCAGTAGTAGTACTGAGTGTCGTGTAAACAAGGATGAAGAACACGTGAAAAGCGTAGGATAGGAAAGAACAGACAAACCGATTCAATTGAGTGAATGATTCGCGAACCGCGTACGTCCCGATCTGAAATTATGGCTCGCGAATCGCACGGATCGCGAATCATTTGAATCAGATCGGGACCTCAGTGCGGATCATTTGATTCAGTCTTTCTTTTTTTCTGAATTATAATTATTATTATTAAAATAAAAGAAAGAAAGAAAGAAAGAAAGAAAGAAAGAAAGAAAGAAAGAAAGAAAGAAAGAAAGAAAGAAAGAAAATTAACTTTGGTTTTATTTAAAGTGCAGTAGGCTAACCATTTTTTATAACCACAGTTTTACTACAAATACCTTTCTTATGGTTAGTGTAGCAAAATAACGGTTAATTTGTGGTTACCATGGTTTAACTATAGTAATGTTTTTTTTTTCTTCTTCTTCTTCCTCTTCTTCTCTCTTTACATAATGAGGACACATAGGATTAATAGAGATGAAGTTTTCACTGTTTTAGGATTAACAGAACTTTGGATAGTTTCCAAAGTCTGACATTGATTGTTATGATATTTAAGGACGTAGAATTTAGTAGGGACAACGTGATATGTCCCTACCAAAATAAAACAACTACTAAAACGCTAAAACATCAATAAACACGATCAAACAATTAAATGACCGTTGTCTGCCATTATGTCCCCCACCAATGCCACAATCAAACCTGTACCCTTGCTGAATACACTGTCATTACAGTGCAATTTTTTTTTTGTCATCCAGTAAAAAATCCTAAACTTAAACCAAGAGATATTTACTTTTAGCAAAACTTCATTAAATATTGAGATTTTATTATCAAATACTATATACCTAGATGTAATCTGGCATTGATGTGTCTCTCCACTAGATGGCAGAAGACACCGGTACTTATTGAGCAGCACTACAGAAATCCAATACAGTACCTTAATTAATATCTGACAATGTAATATGTGTAGCTCAAAGTACACCTCAAGTCAGCATTGACCTTGTTTACTCTGTTTTTCCGTGTCTTGTTATGTATAAAGTTCATCAGTGCAATTTGTTTGTATGACTTTACTACTGTAGATAGCCAAAAAGCTGTGTGGTCATTGCAATGTAATACAAGTTTGGGTTAATAATAATTGTTAAAGTAATAATACAAAATATAATTGAATTAAAAAAAAAAAAAAAAAAAAAAAAAAAAAAAACACTGATTACATTAAACTTAAACTTAAACTTTACATTTAGATTCCTAAAAAATATAGGTGTCTATGGTGTCTCAAGTTGTCTACACACTCTCATGTCACACAGAAATTATTTTAATTATTATTTTGTTTACTTAGACAACAAAATAAGTAGTTTTTATCAAAATATCAAAGTTACTCTTTTACATACAACAAAAATGAATAGTGATCAATATAAAATATAAGTGATTAAAATTAAATAAAATTTTAAGTATTTTGATGTCAGTGATTAGCTGTGCAAATGACAGACTTTATGTTACTTGCAAGTGCCGGAAACCCCTAGTTAGGGTCAGTGAATGACTTAATAGACAATACCTTTCAATTGAATATTAATATTTCACACTAACTGGAATCATAAGACTTGCATTTGCATTACTGTGAGAGTCATGAAACTCACAGCGTGAGTTGAAATCTTGTTAATTTCTCTCCTCTCTCCATGTTTATCACCCAGTGTGAGAAAAAAATAACTTAATGAATCGCTTTGTTTTTTTTTTTTTTTTTTTTTTTTTTTTTTTTTTTTGTCTTGCACTTGATGAGGGCCTGAAGCTTGAATTACATATCAAACTCCTTCAGTACAAACACAGACACTTCCTCACTCAGCACAGCATCATATCTCAGAGCTCAGGTAGTTTATATGCAGACAGGTGATTGACAGGTCTCATTCCTGTATCAGGTGTCTGTTGGAGTGGGACATTCTCCATGCGTGTTGCCAAGAGCTGTAAACCCTAACAGCTGATGGAGATTAATGCATTAGATTTATCACAGCTCTCAATTACCACACTATGACACACATTCCCTTTTGGGCCAGAGGTCTCAAGAAGTACTAACATAAACCTCTCATATTTCAGACTTACAGACGGAGGAAAGTGTTGGTTGGTAATTGATATGCAATGTCATCACCATCCACTGCACACTCCAATTCAATAGCAGCCTCAGTGAATTTTCACTAGAAACTAGCCTTGAATGAAATTTATTTCATGACATCTTATTTTAGTTCAGTTTGACAAACACATAATTTCAACTTCAATGAATAATAATAAAAAAATATATATAAAAAATACTAAAAATGGTTAAAATAATTATAAACTGCACATTTTGAAGAAGATTTGAGAGGTGCTTGTATGAGCAATTTTCAGTTGTGTTTTATTACATAAAGACTGACACATGCGAAAGTCTTTATAAGAAAGAAAAAAAAAAACATAAACTAATCTATAACAGCTGTAAGCCAATAAACATGCAGCTGCACCAAACAAGCATCATGATGTTAGTGCCATCAAGAGAGTTAATTTGCTAAAAGCTGCTGAAAATTAATATTGATTAATTGATTAAAATAAGTTAAATTGTAAGCATTTCAGTGCCCAGTATGAATAAGCTGTGCAAATGACAAATAAATCAACTGTACTTGAAGTTAGGTCAGGATTCAAACCCTTATCGAGGGTCATGAAGGAGTTAATAGACAATCATTCATTCTGACTATAAATTAATATAAGGCTTTTTGACAACTACTGAATTACAGATTTTCTGAACTACAAATTAAAATACACATGATCGAAAAAGTGTAAGTTACACTTGATCTATATTTTTTAGCTACATAAAGACTGAATCATGCAAAAGTCTTTATGAAAAATATATTTAAAAAAGTAAATCTAAACTAACCAGCTTCAGCCAAAAAACAAGCAGATGCACCACACAGGCACTGAGAAGTCAGCACTATCAATGGAATTCATTTGCTAAAACTGCTAAAAATGAAAATATATGTGTGCATTCGACAGTAGTGTGCTTCAGCCCTGCAGCTATTACACAGAGTCCATTAAGCACACTGGCTCACTGTTTTGAGAGGCCAAACGGGTGCGGGTGGGAACTCACTCTCTCTCTCTCCTGCAGTCTAATGAGCTGTGCCTGGATCCTTGTCTCGTCAGATCTGAGGAACGTTAGGCGGGATACAAGCAGCGTGTAACGAGTCCTGTTTGACCTCGTCTCGGCGGCGGGCCGGCGTTTGGCAGCACCTGCTCTCAGCGGCTGTCATCAGATTTCAGCCACTGTCCAGAGAGCCTGGCTTCCATCTCCAGCTCTGTCCTGCGGCACAGTCACGTGAGAGACCCACGGTCTCATCCCTGCTGATTCAGAGACACCAGGAGAGAGAGAGTAAATGCCAAGGACATTTCAGGGTGCCAACCAACATGCATGTGCACACATACACTTGTAAAGAAATAACAAGAAGAAAGATTAATTGTATATTAAATATATTTCTCACCCTCAGGCCAACCAATATGTCGATGAGTTTATTTCTTCATCTGAACATATATGGAGAAATTTAGCATCACTTGCTCACCAATGGATCCTCTGCAGTGAATGGGTGCCATCAGAATGAGCTGATAAAAGCATCACAATAATCCATAAGTAATAAACACGACTCCAGTCCATCAGTTAACATCTGGGTCCAGTGAAAAGTCATCTTATCTGAATCAGGAGAGAAATATGCACAGATCAAGCACCGTTAACAAGCAAAAACAGTTCTAAACAAATATCTCAGTGGATTTTTAAGGAAAATGAAAACGGGAGATAGACTTTTTCACTGGAGGAAGTATCATTATGAATTATGGACTAGTATTTTGGTAAAAGGCGATGGTTTAAAGTTAATATGACTCAATGACGGCTATGTTAGTCACTTCACAAGACGTTGTTTGACTGACTGGAGTCGTATGGATTACTTGTGGATTATTGTGATGTTTTTATCAGCTGTTTGGACTCTCATTCTGATGACACTTATTCACTGAGGAGCCAGTGATGTCATGCTACATTACAGAAAAGTCTCTGCTAAAGTTGCATCAGATCAAATATTGCCACCAATGGAAATAGAATCACATACATGTTTCGGGGATGTTCCAGTTCCATGACAACAAACAAATCATCTCCTAACTATTCTTTATCTCTCTGTTTTTAAAACAGACATCTCTCTCTCTGTATATAAAAAAAGCAGTTTACACTAATTTGATTTGCTGGTCTTAGTTGGTTTAAGCTGCTCTGTCTGGTCTCCCAGTCTGTCCAAACAGATGCTTAGTTGGCTAGCTAAAAAGTATCCAAAAAAACAAAAACATTAAATCAGGTTGGGAGACCAGCTACATAACCTTCAAACCAATATATAAGTCTTGATTTGCAACATGTACAGTATTAAATATGTTACATATATAACTCAGCATGGATGACTGACCACCGATGACTTTTAAAATAATACACACCCTCATAAAACACATTTTGTGTCTACTCTTGTGCAGTTCAACATTGAAAATGAGTCTAAGAGAGCAAATGTGCACAGTTCAGCGTGGAATGTAACAAAACGAAAAGCATCTGCTTGTGCCAGAATGTGGTCCTACACATGACACTTGAGACAAATGAACAGCGGCATCACTGATTACCAGGCGCTCGGATGAATTGGCTTCCTCTGTCTTCTTTGCATGTGCATTGTGATGGGATGGCAGTGTTTGGATGCTCTACAAAAGCAGCTGTCATATCTGCTGAGACACTATAATAGGACATTCATTTCTAAGATTCTATGCCGTCTTTTGTGTTCAGCAAAAAAAAAAAATGTGACAATTTCATGAACAGATTTTGTGTGATTAAACAGTGCTGTCTCAATATGGAGTTAATAAACTGTGAAGACAGAAACACATTTAGGCCTGTATAATATGCTTCATTTAGAGGCAGTCACACTTCTGATTTAGAGTCTGAATTAAAGAAGGAAATACCTGTGTGTATATACAAGATGATAATAGCTACTGTATAAATAACAATGGGAATAGAATAGAATAGAATAGTTTTCAGTTGGCATTCTTTCAAAGCAGCATGAGTTCAGAAAAGTGCATAAGGTAATATGAGTTCAATGATCAATTGCCATTTAAATATCAGGAGACAATCAAATCAAAGACAGTCAGTCATAAATTGTATTAATTTGCCTAACATTGAAGGTGCAGTCACTGAATCCAGAATTGTGGAAACTGTAAAAAAAAATCATTATAGAAGAAACCCATTCTTGAAGTGAGGAGAAGGATTACAAAAATGCAGCAAAATAAAAACATGCCAGAACAAGTATTTCCAATGT
The DNA here is from genome assembly GCF_018340385.1 of Cyprinus carpio. Classification (NCBI taxonomy): domain Eukaryota; kingdom Metazoa; phylum Chordata; class Actinopteri; order Cypriniformes; family Cyprinidae; genus Cyprinus; species Cyprinus carpio. The sequence goes on along the minus strand of NC_056609.1, from coordinate 24,608,180 downwards.
TTTTAGACATAATTGTGAAACATTTGTAATTATTAATTTAATGAAGTGTAAATACTGTGACTGTCAATATGGTCATTGGAACTAAAATTGTACTACTTTGATTTTACGCAACTGTATTGCTTGGAGAAAATGTACTGTAAATACCCAGGTAAATACCAAGTACCATGCGATACATCTGGTGCATGCTACCATCAATGTACCATGGTACCGTCACGCAGTAACAGATAGTAACCCGTTACAGTCACTTCTCAAGAGGGACGCCCAATATTGCAAACGATCTGTGTGAATGACACCCGCGCGAGCAGACATCTGTGTGTGAGCGCAGTGCAATCCATCTCTCTGCTAGTAGTATCTCTGGATTACTGACGTGTGTGCCCGCGCTCTTATATCTGTGCGCTCTCGCTTTACGCGCAGTTTGATGGCGTCGCCGCGCGCTCCTCTCTGCGTTCTCCGATCATCGCTTACCATCTCACGGTTTATGGACGGCAAGGACCAGATATTATGATAGCACATTGTCGGGGTTGGTTCTATAACATTTTCGCCAAAGTGTTCTGTGGAAACCGCTTGAGCTCCGAACCGAGCCGTGAGAGAAAAGAAGTTTGCCGGATACAGGTGCGATCTCTCTCTAACTCCAGCTGATGATCACAGACACAGATCTGGACTGCCGGATTCCAGTAGATCATATCAGATCTAGCGCAAGGTGAGCTCAGACACACACTCTTATAATGACGATGGTGATGTTGTATAGAGTTCAATAACGTTTAGTCCTCAATGGAGGAGATTCCTTACAGCATGATGCTCTACAGAAATAGAGAAGACTGGGACTAGTTGTCACACTTCTTACTCCAGTTGGCTAAATATTTCTTATGATGGATTTGGGAAGCATCAGAATTTACGCATTTTTAAAAGTGTTGGATACACAAAGCTTCTGAACATTTGCATTATTGCACAGGAAAGAAAAAAAGATCGTTGAACGCACGTTGGAAGCGGGGCAGTTTGTCACACTTAGTTGCCACGATCTGAACCTGCTGTTTGTTGACAGATTTGAGAAGAATAGGCCCTACCCCCCCCCCCCCCTTTTTTTTTTTTGTCTGTCATTGATTAGCCTGTCTAAAGTAAAAATGGCATCGTCCACAACATATGCGGCAGCAAAATGTAAACAGCATAACAATTGTCACACAAAAATGACAAAAAAAAAAAAAGAAAACAACTGATTTGCCAACAAACAAAAAAATTCACTTAGTTTGTACAATGCAATAAAATATCCTTATTAACAACAGTTTTAAACTTAGTGTTTGAAACCAACATACTAAACCACTGTTAAAAGAAGTAGCCAATTATAACCGGAGTTCTGAGTTTTTCAGATCATTCAGATAAAACTTTCTCCTCCATTATTTGTATATTCTTTAATTTCTGTTATTATGGCTAAATATGTTACTTCTGTTATTAGACTATATTTTTCTTCAAACCAGTATCAGTGTGTTAAAGTGTCAAGACTCTGTCTAAACTGAAGTTTTAGCATAATTGGCAGGCGCCTTGAGAAACCTGAGATTGTTAAAGTTTTAGTTGCATTGATCTTTATTCATTTAGACACTTATAAGCGCATCCGCAGATAAGAGCTGCCTTTCAGTGTTATGTTACCTTAGTCCTGAGAATGTTCATGTTAACAAGATGCAAAATTTATCTCGTAACAGTCAACATAAGCCCTTGATTGGTAAGAGTGACGTTACCATTTATCACAGGACACTGAATGCAGACAGAAAAAGATACTGTTAGAGTGCTGTAAGGTCTGTTTTATGGGCATTTGAAACTAATTGAAAGAACAGAAGCATGCTGACATCTTCAGCCTCTGCCACCTTGATTCATACTGTTCACAGAGTGCACTATGCTGCCAACACTACACGCAAAAGTGTTATTTACAACACACTACAAGCTCTCACGCTAACACCCCTGCTTTTCCAGCCCTGTCTTTTGCATTTAAACTGAAATTGATTAGAAGCGTGTCCAGTGTGGGTGTTTTGTTTGGTTCACGTCAGAATTCTGTTACAGTCCTGTAGAACCTGCTGTCTGCTACTTATATCATCTGTGATATATTTCCATAAACTTTCACACTGTCTTATAGTATTCAAAGAGCAGAGCAGCTTTATAGCCAGGGATGAACTGACTTACATTTTAATTTTGTAGATGCTTAAATATAATCCAACTGTATGCTATCTGTATCTCATCATCTGTGTATACACAAAAATACACACCATAACAAAAAACTCTGATTGGTTGAGCCATGTTCAAAGCCTTTGTAGAATGCTGATAAACACATATATCAACACATATTCTATATTAATACAATAATTTGCAGTCAGGCATGGTATCATTCAGCTGTTGTTACTGTTTTATAAAAGTGGTTTATTGTGGAACGTAAATATAATAATAAATTGGTAGATTTTAAGCTGATAATAAACTAAAGTGTTAAAATAGTCTGTCAAGAGAAGAAATATTCAGTATCTGGATTTTGTAGCACATTTAAAGTAATGCTCTGGATCAAATATAACTGAAGCTGTATTGACTGCATATGTGGAATGCTGTCGATTATCACAAAGTAATTTAGACTCGTCCCTGAGCAAACATGTGAACGGTAATGCACTTACAATTGAACATTCTTTGACTTCTCCTTAATCCAGTTGCTATATTATTATGTTTCCCCTCTCTCATCTCATTGTGCTGGGTAAGCCTTTTCTGTTTATTTGAGACAAAAAAACAGCATGAAACAATAGATCATGTACACAGTGCAAGAGAGTTACAAGAGGAGTTCACCCAAAAATGTCAATTGTCATGTTGTTCTAAACCTTCATTCTGTAATTTTGTTCCTATGGAATGCAAAAAATGAGCAAAATTAAAATTTTCAGAAAACTGACCTTAGGTGAATAAGATAAGACGTAGAAGAGTTTGTTTATTTGTCAGAACTGATTTGGAGAAATTTAGCATTACATCACTTTCTCACCAATGGATCCTCTGCAGTGAATGGATGCTGTCAGAATGAGAGTCCAAACAGCTGATAAACACATCACAATAATCCACAAGTAATCCACACCACTCAAGTCCTTCAATTAACATCATGTGAAGCAAAACGCTGCATGTTTGTAAGAAACAAATAAAAAAAAAAAAAAAATCCATCAAGATTTTAAGCCTCAAATTATTTCTTCCAGGCTAAAATGAGTCCTCTGTCCATAATATTTCTTTCTCAGCTGCTTGGAATCTCATTCTGATGGCACCCATTCACTTCAGAGCAAGTGATGTATTGCTATATCTCCATCTTTTATTATCTGAGGGTGAGTAAATTCTCTGCAAATTTTCCTTTTGGGTTCATTTTTTAAGCTTCAAAATTACAAACAAATGCCATAAAATAGTCTGTGATTCATGAACTATATATTGTAGATTGACATAAAGTGTTCTGGTCAGTCAGAAAATAACTTTCTATGAGGAACAGATTGATGTTCTATTCTACAAATGTATTTTACCCTTTAAACCTTTGTTCCATTTCAATGCTGGAATGTACAGCAAGTTCATACTGTATACTTTGTTCAACAGTCCATTCTTCTATAATCTGCTTAGTTTTTTTCTGGCCTTGGCTGTATTGTTTAATACTTTACACCTCTGGATGGCAGGTGCATGGGGCTTTCTCTAAAGAAGATATATTTGTCCTGTGCCCTCTGTGGTTTATCTCTGGTGAGCAGGGATTCTCTCGCAGCTGTGACACCCGTCAGTGCTGAATGATAGATATGGTGCCGGTGCACAGGGGAAGTTTATGGAGCAAATGATTTGCTGTACCACACAATACACGAGCCTCTGACTCTCCTGCACAGAGATTCAATGCAAGAAATAACAACAGACCTAAAATAGACCTTTAATATGTGTGTGTGCATGTGTGCACGCAGAACCACAGCTTGTTAGGATACGCAAAACAACATATTTTCTATATCAACTAGTAGGTTAAAGGATAATTAGGCTGTTAGTTATTTGTTTTATGACTTGTCGACCACCATAACCCATCCCTACGTGTGCTAAAACGAAGTTCAGATAACAGCAATATGATTATCCTTGATTGGTCTTAATGTGAGTGGAGTCAAAACCCATGTGGCCTACTTTAAATACCATATTTTTGCCTAATCAACATAATTGCTCCGTCTCAGAGGGAATGATAATTATGTGCTTCTTCATTTCTTTCTTTTTTTTTTTTTTTTTTTTTAAGACAGGCTGATCTTTTGACCATGCTCTCTAGTTGTGTTTTTTCTTAACACTGCTCCATGGCAACAGGCATGACGATCCATCAGGAGACAAAAAAAAAAACAAAAAAAAACATGCATCTTTAGTATATTTCCAGAAGTTCATTGATTGCTTTTCACACTTTAATCATATGCAAACCCCCATGTCATCATTATGAGGTATGTTGTTGTAGACATATGAGATTAAAGACAGTAAATCCTGCAGGTTGCCAGTGTAAATGATAGATCTGATCTCTTCTCATTGAGTGTGCAATCCGAGCTTGCACATTAAACAATATCTATTTTAAATACTAATGTTCTCATATCATGCTGAAAAGCTTTTCTGTGTTTTTTGACTGTGTTGGTGTGTAGAAGATCTTTGGAAATGCTGTTAACCAGAGACATATAAAAGTGTCTGTCTCTGCTTCAGCTGTAAGTTCCTTTGGTAACTAAGATGAACATACTGATACATTCGTTGTTTGTGTGTGTGTGTGAGTGTGTAAGCTGAACAACATACACCTGACAGGAATATGGGCTGAAAATGTGAGCCAATGTGCCAAAAGCTTTGAGAGGTGACAGAATTCTGTGGTGAATGCTTTCCGATTCCTCAAACATGTTTCCTGTGCTATTTTATATTTTATATTTCTGTCATATTTATATATTTTTGGAGAGAATAGGTATTGTTAGGAAATTCAAGGTGGTTTCTAGGATGTTTTTGGAGGTCTAGGCGATTGCCTACCAATCCAAGTCAAAAGACTCTCAATCATATTGTTTGTACATCCTTCCTTATAAATCATTGGAATTTTTTGCCACTTTTACCACATTGCCATTTTATCCACTAGGGGCAGTATAACTCAAATCTATTGCAGTGTCATTTTAGAATGGTAACTATATTTAAAAAATAAAAATTATATAAATAATAAATAATATGAAATTATTAAATTGTAAAGTGACACTGAAGCCTGGAGTAACGGCTGTTGAAAATTCAGTTTTTTATCCTCTATTGGCAGTATAACTAAAATCTATAATAGTAGTAGTAATTTTAGAATGGTAACTATATATAATAATAATAATAAATATAAATTATATAAATAATAAATAATATAAACTATTAAATTGTAATGTGACACTGAAGACTGGAATAATGGCTGCTGAAAATTCAGCAATTTTTTTTGCTCAAATTTTAATAACGTGTCAATATTCCATTAAAGTGATCCCATAGTCGCAAAAGTAGTGGAATTTTCCAACCCCATATTTTTAAACATCACATAACCATGCATTAATGTCTAATCATAATCTAGTGACTTAGATGCTTTAATGAAATGGACATGATCATATATAATTCATTATAATTTAATGAATGCAAATCAAAAAGATTATTCATATCAGATGAATGATAAGTCAGTAAAATGAAAATTATGACTGGAAGAGACATATTTGAAGCCACTGTAAAATAGCCAAATGTATGCAAAGGCATAGCAGATTATATGATGATCTATCATTCTCACCTAATCAAAGAAGCTATCTACACTGAAAGACCTGTGTTTTGCATGCAATATAAATTGCATTTTGGTATAAATGATATAGAAGAATTTATCTTCATCAAACCACACAATTTGATATCATTCGTGTCCATTATACAAACAGTTGAGCTTGAGTTACACAGTGTTAACCCTTAAGACATTGCAAGAACCACTAGAAATGTACACATACAGAACCCTGAATATCATTGTGTTTCAGCAGTGCTTTAAACACATCTTAGTGTATTTGAGTTTGAGTCTACAGATACTTGTGCAGCAGTGATATCTTTAGTGCTACTGGGTTGACGGCTCTGTCTGCTATCTGTCTTCTGTCACTTGTGTTTCAAATGTCCAATAAGAGTCGGAACTTATAAGGCTGTGAGTCATAGACTGCATGCTCTGGTGTGAACAAACCAACAGGATGAAAGGAATGCGAGTCTGCCTTTGTTACAGGATTTTGTTTGTTCTCTCTCCATCTCGCTCTCTCTCTAATGTTTTGTTTATGCTTTTAATGATATCACCTCAAGGTAAGCCACACCACAGCTGCTGGTGGAAAAGGACATCACTTTGTTCTTGTAGAAATTTGAGCAGCGAATGCTAAAAAGCGAATGATAAAGGAAGAAAAAGCCCTGATTTATCTCTTTTGAAATGGCCAGGTGCTTAAAGGAATAACTGAATTGAAAATTATTATTTACTCACCCTTATGTTTTTTCAAACTTCTATGATGTTTCTTTTTTTCTCTGTAAAATGAAGGGAGAACTGTTACAGAATGCACTAGCTATTTTTCTCATAAAAATGAATAGGGATCTGAACAACAAAAGTGCCATAAAAGTAACAAACACACACAAAGGTTTCTTATTGGTATTGATGGTTCAATGAAGAACATTTAACATCCACGGAACATTTTCATTGCACCACATATACTTTATAGTGTGGAAAGGTACTTCAGATTATTGAAATAATCTTCACACTTAGAAAAATAGGTGCATTTAACAGAAAGATTCTTGTGGAATCCACAACCGTTCTTCTATTGCATCACTAGTAAAACCCTCTTCTGGAACCTATTTATAAAGGAATAGTTCACCCAAAAAAAGATAAATTTACTCACCATCATGATGAGTTTATTACTTCATCAGAACAGATTTGGAGAAATTTACCAATTGGGTGCCATCAGAATGAGAGTCCAAACAGCTGATAAAAACATCATGATTTTACACAAGTATTACAACCCAATCAACTACAACAATTAACATCATGTGAAATAAAAAAGGATGTTGTGCTAAAAAACAAATCAATCATTAAGAGGTTTTTTATTTAATTGGTTCCATCTAAATACAAGTCCTCTATCCATAATATTGCTTTCTGCAGTGAAAAAATCATGTTGTCTGAATCAGGGAAGAAATAGTGCAGATCAAGCACCCTTTAGAAGCAAAAAATGGTCCAAAACAGTTGAAACAAATAAGATTGTAAATTTTGAAATGTCAGGACAACAGGCTGAAGGACTTTTTACCTGGAGGAAGCATGATTATATGCTTAGTATTTTGGTGATAAACAACGGTTTAAAGTTAAAATATCTTGATGGATTTTTTTTTTTTTTTTTTTTTTTTTTTTTTTACAAACACACAGCTTTTCACTTCACAAGACATTAATTGATGGACTGAAGTCATGTAGATTATAATTATCACAATGTTTTCATCAGCTGTTTGGACTCTTATTCTGAAGGCACCCATTCACTGCAGAGGATCCATTGGTGAAACAGTGATGTCATGCTAAATTTCTCCAAATCAGTTACCACGAAGAAACAAACTTATCTACATATTGGATGGCTTGAGGGTGAATCAGCTTTCAGCAAATTTAAATTTTGGGGTGAACTGTTCCTTTAAGAGTTTATTACTTGTATTCCAAGAAAGAAAGTTTGGAAGGATGTGAGAGTGAGTAAATGATAACAGAATTGTCATTTGTAGGTGAATTATCTCTTTAACCCAGGTACAAGTAAGGGTAACCATGGAGGTGCCAAAGCCAATGATGTAGAGCTTTAGGGCTGCTCCATGCTTCCTGGCACATGAGGAGCCCAATGCGCCAGCGCCCCAGCAGGAGACGCAGTCTTTCTGCTCTCGCTACATCATGGAATCTGTCCTCATATGCTGGTATCCTGTAGGCATAACTTGTTCCCCCACATGCCTTTCCAAGAATTACATAGAAGGGAAATGCAGATTCACAAAATGCCCTGCAGGAAGTGACGCACATGACTGTGGTTTTTCTTTACAGGCATCTGGCAGTCATATACTGTATTTGGCTTTATGGCATGAAATGAGGAGGGGAAAATAAAACACTGTGATTGACAGGTTTGCAAACAAGGACATGGCAAGGTGCTTCAGTGAATAACAGAAAATGAAATTTTTACTGAAATGCATCTCTGCAGTTATTGCTTCTCGCCTATTTCTAGTCTTATTGCTGACTGAGGCCATATTCTCATGACATTTAGTATTATAGCACTTCAATTAAGACGTGTGTAAGGTCATTTTAAAATAACAGCCTGATGTAAAGGACAAAGTACAGTATGTGTGAAAATGAGTGGCCGTAATTGTTCTTTAATGATGGCTGTATGAATAAAGCATGCTCGTGCTTTAATCCTAATTAAGATAAATCCCTAACAATAACTGACCATTGTTATTATTTGTAATCTCTCAAAGCCTGTACCAGGCAGATAATACAAAAAGCGAATAGTTTGCATTTCCTGAATGAAATACCAGTTCTTGCAAGGCAGCAAAAGTATAGTGTTAAAGGTTTTAGGCTTTGGTTCTGCGTAGATAAAATGCCACATCAGAGCCGCTTTGCCGCCGTTATGACATTCAGTGTGCATCTTGTTTTCTATCAGCTATGCATGAAAATCAATGCAGGAAGCAGTGGCTAAGATGGTTAAAGAGCTGTTAAAAATAGCTTTCAAAGACCAAATCTTGCATGTAAATAAAAGCAGTTTCTTAAAAAGTAAGTACAAAATTTGTGAATTTAGTCTGTGTGATACAGGTTCGAGAAGCTTAAAATTACACAACCACGATAAAAAAGGTAAAGGCACTTCCTATACTGCATATAACTTAGAAAATATCAATATTTTTAGAAATATAAATATAATAAGTAAATAAAAATATAATAATATATTTGTGTGTGTGTTTTATTATTACTATGAATAATATTAATATAGGTGATTTTATTTTAATACTAATACAGGTATATATATATATATAAACAAAAATATATACATTTATAAATAAAATATATTTATATATACACATGTATTTGTAATTTGTATATGTACATATACACAAATACATATGACTTGGGAGGCACTTTAAAAAAAATTAAAGCACAAACTTGTTTGGAAGGACATCTCTGATTTAATACCTGTAAAAGCATGATGTGACCCAGTGACTTTGAATGAACCATTCAGATGTCATTGTGCATAAACTAAACTGAGCATTTTAAAGCACAGGAGATTTCACAGAATATGAAATGTTTAACAGCAGAGATGGGTGTAAAGACTTTGCTATCTCAAAAGGATAGCATATTCATAACACATGTAATATAGGAACTTTATTGTGCAGTCAAAGGTGTTGTGATTTTCTTTCAGAATATCACACACCAAAATTAGTGTCCTGAGATATCATACATCAAAAAATGAGACTGCGGGATGCTGTTGTTTAGCCAATCGGTCTCTGCATGTCAGTCATTTTGAGCCTTCTGTTTTGCCGACCGTTTCAGAAGATGCATTTTTAAGGGAATATGGTCTAATTCAGTGGCCAAGTCAGTGAAAGTTAGCGAAACAGCTTAGATCGACTTGTGCATAGGATTGAAGGTTGCGTCTCAAGAGACGTGTGGTAGAGAAAGAGCGTGGCATTTTAGAGCATCCAACTCTCGGTGAACAGAAGTCAGTGTTGAATATGAAAATCAATATTTGTATAATCTAGAGGTCTGAGGTTTCTCGACCATCTCAGAAGCACCTGCCTCAGCTTGTTTCTCTGTCATTATTATGACATTATTATATCAGAATCTAATTAACAAACCCTTCGGTTAAAGTGCAAGGTAACGGCTTCCTTTTAGGAAATTCATGAATAAACAGGATTTCAGTATTATCGTTAGAGAGCGTGTATCTAATATACAGTGCATGTGTGCGTCCCATCATTCCTAGAGAGGGTTTTGGAAGCAGGGCTAATCCTCTGTCATCTTGAAAGTGGGGTAAATAGGCATTTATTCAAAGGCTTTTCTTGGAAGCTCTGATATCAGCTACAGCCCACATTTAGCCCCAGACCGTATCCAGGGCATTGTGAAATGAACCAAAAAACCCTGAAGAGCGGAAGTGTTTGTGCGATAGCTCACACACAAACTGAATAATGGACGAGATCATGGAAAATATATCTGCGCTACACACTAACAGCCTGCACAAAACATTAAGCCGCAAGTTTAACAAAGCGGCATTAGTTCTTTGGTGTCTGTCGCTGTTTAAAAGAGTGTTTCTCATGACTCTGATTCCTATTTGGACTGACATGCTGTAGCTCTGTGGTTGGGGGTTGTTCCTCCAGCTTGGAGGCTTTTGTTATCGTTCCATCCTCATCTCTCATCTCTGCTAGAAATGGCCAATCTCACCGAGAGCTTCCACTGATAGGCGTGATGAATTTGGCAGGTGTAAGGACAGTGGGATGCTCCCAAAGGTCAAAGACTTTGGACTGTCTGTAGCAGTGATGTGTGGGAGACTTCTGAAATGAAGAGGCAGAGTCCCTCTCTGGGTTTGGGCTTTATTTCAGTCCAATTTAAATTCAGGTTCCAGCTCCAATTAATGTTTACACAATTTTATGGAACATAATTTATCTTACACTATAAAAAGTAATTAATACTATAATGTTTATAGCCTATTATAATTTACTATATTTATACATGCACTTAAAATAGTTATATACTATAATAATAATGTGTTACATTATAGCGCTTTTCTGGGTACTCAAAGCTCTTTACACATGGATGGAGGAATCTATTCAACCACCACCAATGTGCAGCATTCACCTGGATGATGCAACGGCAGCCATATTGCGCCAGAACGCCCACCACACATCTTTAGCTAACACAAGTGACTAGTTTAAAGTACTAGTTAAAATACATTTTAAAGTAAAGTTTTATTTGCTAACATTAGTAAACTACTAATAAGGACTGACTATGGGCAGTACTTCTACAGCTAAAAAATTTTCTCAACATTTACTAATACACTCTGAGATCAAATTTTTTTATTTTTTAACTGTGGAATATTATTTCTGCCGTGGGATATATAAAGGTAACTGTGAATTTGTATCGTACAATTCTGACTATTCTTTTCAATTCACTATAAAACTGCAAGATATAAACTGACCAAATTTTCATATCACAATTCTGAGATTAAATTTTTTGCTCTCGATTCTAAGTTTTTACAATCTTGCAATTAATTTTTTCTTTCTGTTTTTACGGAAAAAGGTAATTGCAGTTCTGAGGAAAAAATAGAAGAAAAGCCGGAACTGTGAGATATGAACTTGCAATTGATAAAAAATAAAAAAAATAAAAATAAAATGAAGAATTGCGATATAAAATTTGCAATTACCTTTTTTATTTATTTTTTATTTATTCTTGTGCATGGGTAAAACAAGCTTCCATAGTTAACATTAGTTAATGCACTGTTGAGCAATGTGAACATACATTTTTTTCACTAAGATTATCAAAGGGTAATAATGTTATATATTGCTCATTGTTAATGTTAGTTAATGCATTAGCTAATTATTGTAAAGTGTTACCAAATACTATTTATTCAAGCCAGTCACATCACATTTATTCATTTTTAATAGGATTTCTTAATATCTATTTATTTTCAATATTGTTATGTAATATATAGCCAGTTTGTTAATTTGTCATGTATTGGATTGAATTTATAGGGCCAAAAAGAATAATTCCTTAAAAGTCTGTGTAAACGCATCTTTTGCAAGAGTTGTTATACTGTACATTTATTGTTGAGATAAATGTATTGCATTATTTGGCAATGGAATTGCATTTCTTTTGTCCAAATGTAAATTTTTCCTCAAAAGAATCATTTATGGAACCACAATCGTTAAATTCCATACAATTTGACTTTTTTTTCTTTCTTTCTTTTTTTTTTTTAATAAATGGATATTCGGGTCAGGGGGCATGATTTACTGTGTCAGTTCACTGCATCTTTAGCCCATATATGATTATTAATAAACACAACACGACACATTTTCCATGCATGTGTATTTTTGAGGTAATGAATGCAGTTTATGTGTTTTGGGGACTTAATGATGTTTCTGTCCATCTGAGGCGTTCTTCTGGGGCCGTCTGTAGTTTGTAAATGAGCTTGTGGTGCTAATGTTCTGGTCCATTACCCTCTGAAATGGAAGAATACAGTAGCTCACTCCTCGCTGGAGTCCTCAGTTAATACAGCGCTGTATTTGACTATGCAAATAGTGAGAGGGAATAATCTATATTAGCTCACTGGCTAGGTGGCATTTTCAAACAGTCTTAATGAGCAGGTGGGTCACTGCATCGTATTTGCGGCTCTGAAATTTAAATGTCACTGCTTTTTGATAGAGTTAGCTGATTTCAGCTGATATTTCTGCTGCTCTTCTCTGTGGGGTTGGTGGGGGAAGAGATCGCGAAGGGAGGACCGAGGCCCAGATCTCTTTCGTCTTTTAGCTGATGTATTTTTAATGCTTCTCTCGTGCTGGTGGATGGGTGAAAAAAAAAAGTTCTCATCAACTTTTTAGGGTCGCTTTGAAGAGAAGTGGCTGTGGGATTTGGTGCCGGTCATGGGAGCCTGAGGCTTTCAAGCCTGCCAAAATTAATTTCATTTACATACACGTTTCTCTACCTTCATATCAGAGTCTTTCCCCCACAGAGACTGATTTTCTGCTGGGTGGATATGGGATGCTGTAAAAAAAAAAAAAAAAAAAAAAACTATGATCTTTGATACTGTAACCCCAGTCCGTACAGTTGGAGCACTAAAGCATTTGATGATTATCAGATTACATGGAAAGCGTTCAGAATGATTGTCAATGTGTATCTCTTCACTGCAGCTGGCAATCAAATAATCCTCTCTATATTAGGCACAAAACAGCGCTTCATGATGCTCTGCATCATTTGATACATATGGCAGCACATGGTGCATTACATTCTGTTTCACAATGGTATTTGTAATTGCCATTCTAGAGCGTATAAGCACATTTATTTAAAGAGGCCTAATGATATCATGTGGTGGAAAACTTCAGCTCATTTACTGTGCCAGCAGATGTCTGTGCCATTCTCTCATTGAGCTCTGAAGGTCATTCATGAGGGCTAAGTAGATACAATCATATATCTTGACATTTTTTTGATACTTCAGATCCTTGTATGGGCATTTTTGTGTTCATTCATATTGAAGAAGTCAAAGCTGCCTGATAAGTGGTACTGGACATAAGCAAACAGTGCCAGATAATCTGAAACCACAGATTGACTCTGTCTTCGTAGTTCCCTTTCAGTTGATCACTCTCGACGTCACATCGGTGATGATTAATGAATTGGGATCCCAATTCGTTGGTCATCACGGACGTGACGTCTCCATTCCCTCCTTCAGGGAACAAGGGTTACATACGTAACCAAGACGTTACCTTTCAATCGGTCTCTCTCAACGTCACGTCGGTGATGACCGACGATTTGGGATTAGGGTTACATACGTAAATGAGATGTTTTGCTTTATGCAGTGATTAAATCATTCACCCTTGTGAACGCTAAAATGACAAATGGGACACCCTACGGTCTCGTGGACTTAACGGACATACGCACGCGGCAGCCACTGTAAGTCCGTAAAACCGCAAGTGCACATGAAGTGTTCCATTTGGGACAGGTCCTCTGTCGGTCACGGATTATGGAAAGTGAAACTTAAATCTATAGGGGTGGTTGGATTTATTCATTCATGTAAAATATTATTAAAAGCTTCTTTCTTTTCAGATTCTTATTTACAGCATTATCATAATAAGCTGTATATTAACTTATTGGGAGAAAACTGGTAGTTCTATGTGAAATCAGACATTAAGCACCCCCATATAGCCAAAATGGTGAATCAGGCTCAAATCAGGCTTCTCCTATCGAAGCATGATCGAATCTTCGACAATTCAGGGTCACTCCTAATTAAAATATATATGAATATACTCGAAAGTGACTATGCCGCTATATGTCAGTGCACTGCCCACAGGGCTATCGGCGCTGACCTAAAAGCAACTAATAACAATAACAAAACCATAATAAATAAAACAAACTAAAATTAATACTGAAATATAAATACTATATGAGTATATACTGTAAACAATAAAAAATAAACTGAAAAACTGATTTATAACATTTGATGTATCGACATTTAAACATTTAAATAAAAACACTTTCACAGACTGAATATTATCAAGTTCATAGAAAAATTCTACTCAACTTTTACAAACTTAGTTAAAGAAACTGACTAATTAGGAATCCAAAGTTATATATTAAAATCTGACTGTAACCTGTAAAGTGTTCTCCCAAACGTGACCAGGTGGTTAAAAAGCTGCTGAAGCCCACCTGCAGTGAAGATAAATTAAACTCTCTTCTTACTTTGTTGGACCTACATGTTCTTTTGAAGAGCGAATGCTCTTTGAATACCTTAGTTGTGATTAAAGCGATGCATGAACTTTTGCATCCACAAAGGAAGGGCAGCCCATTTTTCCTCCGTGTCTTTCTCCCATCATCCATCACTGCCTTTTCCCCCTGTAGAACACCATGCTTTATCAAGAAAACAAGTGTGTTAGTCCTCTGTCTGACAGTTGCATGAGGCGAGAGGAAAGGAGCGAGAGAGAGCTGTAGGGGAGGAATATGAAGCTGCTGGTGGCTCACCACATGGGCTGTGAAAGAAACAGGACAACATCAGCATGTCTGTCATGATAGAATGACCTCCACAAAGTCACATCCAGCTGTCAGGAGAGCAGGAGGCAGATGGGAGAAGGAGGTATGATGAAGAGGAGGACTTTCGTGAGCGAAGTGCTTTAGAGAAGTGTGCCACATCCCACAGACGGGAATCAGCACGAATCGAAATAACGCATCCCTGATGTGTGGTACGTTTACACTTACGCAAGCAAATGTGGACGCAGTCTGGAAAGAAACATCTTGTGGGCTGTTTTGTGGGGGTTTTGTATCTGCGGCTGTGTGATCATGAGATTTTGAGATGATTTACTAACTAGATGAGAAATAGGAGTGCTTGCAGGGCAGCAAAAGAAATGTTTTCTACTGGCTGTGTGAGGATCAACATATTTGCTTAAAGGAATAGTTCACCCAAAAAATGAAAAATTGCTGAAAATATACTCAGGCTCAGGTCATCCAAGATATACATTTTTGACTGTTTTTCATCTGAACAGATTTGGAGAAATTTAGCATTACATCACGTGCTCACCAATGGATCCTCTGCAGTGAATGAGTGCTGTTAGAATGAGAGTCCAAAAACATCACAATAATCCACAAGTAATCCCCATGACTGTATTCGGTCAAACAACTTCTTGTGAAGTGACAAACAAATTCATCAAGACATTTTAAATTTAAACCATCACTTCTGGCCAAAATATAAGTTCCTAATAACACTTCCTCCAGTAATAATGTCTATCCAACATATTAGTTTTCCCTTAGTTTACATCTAGCATTTACAATCTAATCTATCTATCTATATTATCTCTATCCATCTATCTATCTATCTATCTATCTATAGTGCTGATCCGTGTTCTATCTATTGATTCACTACATAGGAAACCAAGGAGTGGAACACAGCAGGGCTGTAGATTCTTGCTCTCATTATCAACAGGTTCAGGCTCACTTCAATGTAGTATCTATCTATCTGTACTATCATTGGGTCTTACTCAAATTTTGTTTTAATTTTTCCAATGTTTATGCTCTATCAATCAGGAAATTGAATGGTGTGTCTCGGTCAGATCCTTAGTTCACAGTCTTCACTAAAAAAATCTAACTGTTTAGTAGATGAAAAAACTTTGACTCTCACAAATTCAAAATACGAAATAACCTTATAGAGACTATTCATTCATCGTCTTATAGACTATTCAACATCGACTCTCATATAACAAACAAACAAATTCAAGCAGAAACCAAGGAGTGGAACACAGCAGGGCTGTAGATTCTTTGACTCTCATATAGTGAACAAACAGGTTCAGGCTCACTTCAATGGTAGTAGTATTAAGTAAAGGAATATTGCACTTCTGAAAGATTTTAATTAGAAAATAATGTGACGGTTTAATATGTACATAGTTAGAAGTCTTCATTATTAATATCTCAAATCACATCATTGGGTCAATATCACCACAGAGTGCCTTTCAACCCTCACAATACTCAAAAATTTTGTTTTTAATTTTCCATTGGCTTTATGTCATATCATAAATAGTAGACACTCAAGTACTATAGAAACATATTAGCTGAGCTCCCACATTTCCTCAGCTCCCACACAGATTTTTTTACGATTACAGATATAACTATGGAAATACAGAGTTGTTCTACGACTACAGGCCATTTTGATTAAACACACAGTTGAATCACGTGAAGACATCTAAAACCAGATACATTTAATATGAGGTCCACCCATGTGAGCCAGAAATGCTCGTGTGGGTGTGTGTGTGTGTGTGTGTGTGTGTCTGGAAATGTCGTCGACATATATATTACTGTTTAATAAATGTGTCATGAGATGTTATCGACATCGCGGCGGCGCCCGAGGGGGGGTTTTATTTTCATTGCAGAAGGATTCAATTAATATGAAACAGATGGTTGAATACCATCCGCTCATTAGTGTTACACCACCATGTCATGGACATATATATTACTGTTTAATACGTTTTCATTGCAAAGTTAAGATGCAAATTATATTTTCTGAAAGGTATGGTGTCCCTTTCCTTTTAATAAACAGGGTTATTAAAAAAAATATATATATAATAATAATAAATAATGTAATTACATCCTCAACTGAAAATACTATCACTTCTGGCATATTTTATGCTGAAAGGGTGGACATGTTAAGCTTTGGGAAAGCAAGTAAGCAAACTCAGACGAAGAAAATTTGTCAGTTGAAAAGTCACCAACTTATTCACCTCAGCCGTTGAAATTCCTGCCACTGAAGAGACAAAAAAATCTGTTGTCCTGATGTCACTAAAGGGGAGGGCCTTTTCTTAAAGGGGCGGATTCCCCAATACAACAGGGTGGACAACCATTTAAAGGACATGGACAAACTCTTCTTTTTTATTAAATAAAAATATAGTTTTATTACCAAATGATCAATACACTCAAATTGAGTAATCTCTTATTTAACAAAATATTAATAGGATATTTTTATTTTATTTTATGATTTGACAATATTCTACTGTCATTCAAATTTAAAGGGCAGTGCATGGAAGATAGCAAAATAGCACTCATCCTCTTACACAAAACTAAAAACAAATCTAGAAAATGTATCTAAAGAGCCAAGTAATGCTTTTGTTGTGAATATAAAAATTTAGCCTAATATAACACACCCTTTCGTAGTCATTTTTATGTTAAGTTATCATGGCAAATGAGTTATTTGTGTACAGGACACCAAAAGGCACCCTTCAGTGATATTGACCCTATAATACGACCTTACAGTCGTATCCCACAACTTAAGCAATCTCGATCTTAAAGATGTGTAGAGTTCATTCATTTTGTGGTCATGTCCTTGATAGAAAGGCAAAGATAAGTGCATTTTGAAGACTTTCCCTAAGAAAAAAAAAACATCTGCCTGAACACTTTAAAGTGTTCTGTGTTGTTCTAAGGAAATAAAATTTCAAGCATATTAAATTAAACTATCATCGAGGTGCTGTGAGAGATCACTGATGTGTCACAATACAATTATAATCACAGAAAATTAAATTGTGTGAAACAGGTTTTGTGTCTAAATGCACACGGAGGGCTTGTTTTCATTGTTCAGATAGAATGAAGTCTTTAATGAGACTGCAGAGTGAATCAGAAATGAACTTAATTATACCACAGGATCATTTTCCTTCCAGATTATTTTAATCAATATTCTAACAACTGGCATCTTTGTTGAGGAAAGCATCCTTGAAGTGAAAGCAAATGTTCAGTCATTAATCTCC
The DNA here is from genome assembly GCF_018340385.1 of Cyprinus carpio. Taxonomy (NCBI): domain Eukaryota; kingdom Metazoa; phylum Chordata; class Actinopteri; order Cypriniformes; family Cyprinidae; genus Cyprinus; species Cyprinus carpio. The sequence goes on along the minus strand of NC_056609.1, from coordinate 24,590,216 downwards.
CATTGACAAACAGTTCACTACTGGCCAAATCTAATTCATTTTGCGGCTTGAACCACTAACATTGAAAGACACTGACATGTAAAGTGACCAGTCACATTATGTTCTTTTTGTGATGTTTAGGGACAGGTAAATCTGAAATCAGAGACTACAAGTGAAATATATGAGTGTGCTCAAGTTTATCTCATTCAGTTGCTACTAAGTGGCTCAAACAACACTCTTGAGGGGGAAATTCAATAAGAATGAATTGTGCTTGCTGATAATGTTGTTTATTTGCACACATTGTCAGCATTGTTTTAGCACCAGATAAAATAAAGGAATTATGCAAATCAGGTAATGGCGCCTACAAAATTGGTGCTGTTTGCATGGTATTTTACCTAGCTTGCAGGCTGATTCCTAGTGCTGCTGTAAATTGTGGAGGATGCAACAGACACCTCAATCACATCATCTGCACTGTTAAAAGAGTGCTTGACTAAACTGTGTCTGGATCATTTTAGTTTTTTTTTATTTTATTCTTTTGTTAGGTGCTTTTGTCATTTCTATTATTTTTTGTTCTTTACAAATATTAATATTTGTGTTTTTTATATTTCCATTTTTCCATTTATTTATTTCCAGTAGTAACTTTAGTGCTTCTACTTAAACTTATTTCAGCCTAATGTTTTAGCAAAGTTTGCATTTAATATTTATATTTTATTTTAGCTTTATTTCAATTAACAAAAATGTTTTTAATAGTTTTGGTTTTAGTTAACAATAATAACTGTATTCTGGAGTCTGCATATATGTCCGGTTATTATGCTCTTCTCTATAATTTGATGAAATACTACTGCCGTTTTTATTTGAAATTACACAAAAATCTGTTTGAAATAAATTTCTATTGATGCACGAACTACTGATACCATATCAATTAATTAAATGAAAAAATATAGGAAATTAACATGCTCAAAATTAAATCATATCAAATATTGACAAATGTTACATATTTAATTGTGCGTTCTTTTCTCTATTTTTATATTTAGATTATATTTACTTTCTTCTAACACTCTAGTAAGTTAACCTTTTAAAACACTGTAATAGGGAAATATTAAAAAAATCAATGTCCATTTTTCATACTGTACATTATAATGCTGTAATAAAATTGCTTTGGTAGCACTTAAAATTGTTTATTTATTTATTTGACAAAATACTGTAGAATATAATATCATCCAGATGATAAAAATATTTAGCACTTAACAGTATGAGGCAGAATTTTGATATCATTCATCCTTAAAAATGTGCCACGTTTTACATTAATATACAATAATACCAATGTTAATTTTGACACAAAAAAGCATTAACAAGTATCATTTGCATTGAAATAAGCTAACTTAATGTACTTAATTGTACAGTAGCATAGTGAAATGCTATATCAGCACATCTAACATAGGGTTTTTACATTTAAATACTGTGTTATAACTATTTAGTGCACCTGAATATCTTCAAAGATTTGCACAGGTAAGACATTATTGATCAGCTCGAAACAAGCAATCAAACAATGACAGTCTGTATAAATTCAACAGTCTACTAAAGAGAAGGTCCAGTATGTTTTCAGCTGTCATGATAAGGACAGTCTGATATCTGATTGTGTACTCCGTGTTCCTTCAGTGCCTGATAATTTTGGCCTTTATCAGAGATTCTTGGGCGCTCTGAGTCATTGGTGTGACACATGCTGTCAGGTTGATGTGTACCCATCAGTCCTTGCACACTAACTGCACCTGAACTCCTCAGCTCTGTATGCAGGCTCTTCAAGAATCAGGATTAAACCACAGTTGAATTTCACAAGTGCAACACTCTGAATTATTGATTTTGCATATCAGAATCACCCTCACCCACAGATGGCAAAAGAGTGATGTTGAAGTCTTAAGACACTTTGCTTTTCAATTATACATCGAGGATTTGGTTTGATGGGTGGTTTCTTCGAACATCTTATTCATTCTTGAAGAATCCTGCGCCTAGTTTTCTTCTGTGATAAATGCTAAATGCCAATTCTTCCTCTGACTCATGGGCTTTGTAAGAAAACATCAATGTACAAGGGACAATGGGATGTGAAATATCTTTTCAACCATCAATCAAAATCTGTTGTTCTCTTTAATAAATGAGTGGGAGTAGAACAATCCCATGTTTCCATAATGTTGGTCACATTCTCAATGTATGTGCGACCTTTAGAAAAGCAGGTCAGTTTACACATTGCATAGCTCTTTGCAAACAGTAGCCTGTGCCAAGGACTGACAAACATTCACACCTTTTCTAAGCGCACAGTAAAAAATAGCTTTCTACCTCAGTGGAAAGAATACGAAACTGCAAACTTCAGCTTTGTACCCAAACATACTGAGCTGCATGGACAACATTTTAAGGTCTCATAGACTTGTTCCCACTGCAATGGTTTAAGCAGTGTATATTAGAAACAGCCTTAACTAAATTCTAATACAGCATCACATATATCATTCATGGATAAAGCAATCCAATAAATATTATATTATAATATTAAAGTGATGTTTAATGATTTTAAATATTGAGTATTGTTTTTTTTCAAACACTACACTCATATCGGATTCAGAAATCACAGATTTTGGAAAATCCCTGTTGTGGGATTGACACACACAAAAAAAAACAATTTTAGCTGGTAGGCCAACTGGTTTTATAGACTGACCAGCTAACCACTGTAACCAGTAGCCAAAACCACTCAAAAACAACCAATCAGACTTGCCTGACTATGTAAGACTAGCAGCAGCGAGAGCTCTAATGTCTTTGTTTCCATCTGTATACACATTATGTATTGCCATATTTATGTAATTTGTCACATGCTGTTGCGATGCAGGGTCTTATGTTACATCTTTGAGAAAAATAATGTGTCCTTGTACTTCCTAACTGCAGAAAAACGACAATAAACCAACACTGACTTGACTTGAAAATAAGTCAAATCAGTCTAAACTCAAAATAAATGCGATACAAAGGAGCTTTGTGCGTCTCACCATTCTTTATGTGTGTGTGTTTGATCAGATGAAGTCTGCCGGAGCTGGTGATGAAGGACTCTTCACAGAGAGCTACTGTAACATCTGCAACGCTCAGCTGATCTCTGAGTCCCAGCGCGTGGCACACTATGAGGTGAGCACACACACACACACACAAAGAGAGAGAGAGAGAGCAGTGACACACATTACGTTAAAAGCAGGACTCATCAATTGATCATCAGGGATGTAATAATCATTTGTAACCTAAATGCTTCTCTCATGTATCTTTCAGTCGCTTCTTTTAAAGTTGTAATGCAGTGCACCTTTCCTCAGACCCACAACCCCTTCATAAGTAACCCAATGATTGACCATTAAATAATCATCCTCCTGCATTATTTACATCTCTCACGCACGGTTCCTGAGACCACAGAGTAGGGCTGGGCGCTATACTGGTATGAATGTGACCAGTATTATGTTGTTCCATGATATGGATTTTGCTGTACCATGGATACCGTTATATATTCATGAATTCAAATTTTGCCTTTATATTGTTTTGTTCAATTTGCTACGCTTTGCAAATTTTAACACAAATGATGATAAAGAGTTGGGGCTGAACATTTTTGTCCTCTGTTTGCAACGCCGTATTACACAGGCATTAGTAATCAAACATATAGAGCGTCGTAACAGACCTAATTAATAGACCTACAAATCACCTAGACCACTAGATTGTGCGATCGAAGAATCAGAGTTGTATTGCAGGGAGCCTTGTAGAAATATAAATGAACGATGCGTGATTCTGCTCTAAGCGTCTACACCAGACGCGAGCGGCGCGATTTGACAAAAGCAAATAGAACCCAGTAATGTTCTCTGCTGTGGATGCGACTCGACAAATACATGACAGTAAACTGATGCCACATACTATTTCTGATGAACTCCAGCGCTCTGACACAAAAAAACAATTGCAAATATTCATAAGAAAATCGTGAGAAAATAGTTTCCTCAATAATATTAAGCAGCACAAATGTTTACAACATTGATAATAATCAGAAACGGTTACTGAGGATGACACTGAAGACTGGAGTAATGATGCTGTAAATTCAGCTTTGATCACAGGAATACAGTAGCCTATATGTTAAAACATTCACATATATCATTTCAATTGACAAATTTTACAATATTACAGTGTTTACTGTATTTTTAATAAATAAATGTAGCCTTGGTGAGCATTAAGAGACATGAAAATATTTTTTACTACAAAAGGGAAGCCTGGCAGAAAAGTTTGGGAACCACTGGCCTACTCAAACAATATTTAATTTAATTCATACAGGCCTACCTCATGTTGCATATTTGCACTCTTTAAGAAAAACAATGGCACAATAAAAAAAGACTTTTCAGGTCTACGGCCAATCCCTCACTTTGTCTAGTTATATAAGGTTAAAATATTTTGTCTGTAATTTTTTGTTCTCATATCGCAATATAATATCAATATCTCCTGGACAGTGTAAAATATCATGATATGAATTTTAGCTCATATCGCCCACCCCTACCACAGAGTACGCAATCACTAGATTAATGAGCATGCTAATGAGGACAAACTCCTTTGCACAAAATCAGTGTAGCTGAGGGAACGTGTCTGTTCAACAGGATCGTTTGGCCAGATTGGTTTACGAAGAGAAGCCAGTGAGCTATATTCAGTGTTATGGTAACACTTTAGCTTCTCCGTCATTGATCCCTGCGATCCCTCGGCTTGAATAAACACTCTCAGGTGTCACAGCGTGAGGCTGATGTCCTGAATTATGGGTGAATGAAGGCTGGATTTACTTGCATTCATTTAAATACAATAATACATTTTCCCTCAAATGGTTTAAAATGGCTATTTTTGACAGTCAGAAGAACATTTGTCATTTCAACCAGCTGAAAATGACTAATCCAAGCAAAATGACATTATTTGTTTCAATATAACCATGACATTTTATGCAATGCTTTTCACTAAATAAAAAAAAAGATATTTAAATATGAAATATGCCCAAATATGACAACACATAAAGTGTGATATTAACAGTATCTACACATATTTTTCAATAAGACATTATATGAAAACATACAGGAGAAATTCTGATATTCATAACATTATTAGTATTATAAAAATAGTAATACATTTTAAGTAAGTTTGAGTGTGCCACAGTCACAGAAAAAAAAAAAAAAAAAACGTTTTATTTATATTTATTTTTTTATATTAATTAAATGTTTAACCTAAGATTTTTTTTAACATTTATCAAATACAAAGTTTATTATAAGTATTTATTATTATAAATTGAAAAATTTTACATTTAAATAAAATGTTTGCATTTCAAAATCATAATACATTTTCTTATTTACTAAAAAGAGCCATATCATGAGACTCATTAACGCACTAAACATAATTCATATTGTTGATTAATTTAGATTTTTCCAAAATAATGTTAATAATAAAAATTAAAAACTGATACATCATCCCTATACACCATACACCTCAGATGACAAATAATGCAACAATTTTTTTTCCCAAGTATCCAGAAAACTGTGTGTCCTCAAGGAAACTCCAAGTCGATGAACTCGTCACTGTGACCAGTTCATTTCAGGCCCCGAATCAACTGACCATTTCCCTGGAGAGGTGAAGAGAAGGAAAGGGAGAGAATAAGAGAAAAACAGAGAGACAGATAGAGATGTTCTGTGTGATAACATGAGTCTGCCACAGCACAGCACGCATAATAGACTTTCACCTACTACAAAACCACACAAACTCTTACCACCCTTCACAGCAATGACAATGGACTTTCGGATATCTCGGGGCCTTTTCCTCTTTCAATTTCTCATGCTGCACGTGAGCCTGTGTGCGCATTGCTGATAATCTGATGGATAGCTAACGGACATATACTAAAAGCTTGGGTTTAATGTCTCATCTCAGTCCTGAGAGAAACCTTGTTACCTGTCGGCTGCCCTTCACTGTCCGGCTTGGACACTTCTGTCTTCTTTATATCACTTTGTATTGTTTGTCCTGTCCATTTCTCCATTCTGCTTTCACTTGTTTATTTCAGCATTCACCTGGTTTCCCTGTCTATCTGAAAATAAATAAATAAGCGATTCAGCCGTCCCAAGTTCGAGTCCTGGCTTGTGGACCTTTCCCGTCCCCGCCCACCTCTCTCTCCCACTTCACTTCCTGTGAACTAACTGTCCAATTTAAATAAGACAAAAAAAACACCAACAATAAATCTTAAAAAAAAAAAAAAAAAAAAATACATGGCCTTATTGGTGTGCCATATGACCAAAATCTTATATCAACAAGAATATAGAAGATTTAATGACGATATAGAAGATATTCATAATGATACTCAAAAAAAATAAATAAATAAATCAAGACATGTTAATGTCAATACACACTGCTTTTCAATTAATCATGTCAATAAAAAATATTTAATAATTTATGCTCTAATATAACAATACAATACATAAGAAGCAGTATTTATCTATACATATTTTTCAATAAGCTATTCTAATATATGGAAAAGTATGGAAGATATTCAAATATTCAGTTTACCGTATACAGTATATTCAGTATACAGTTTTACTTGCATGGAAAATTTGACTGGAAAAAAAAAGAATTCTAATTTGTTTTTACGAAATATATTTTTAGGATTGAACATTTACATAAGACCATTTATGTTTTTGTTGACATTTAGTAAAAATTATTTTCTTTTCTTTCATTTTGCTTTCTTTAACTTAAAATAAAACTACTACTACTACTAGTAGTAGTAATTATAATAATAATAAATTCATTATTAACAGTAAGATATAAATGGTAGCGCTTTATTTTAAGGTGTCCTTGTTATGTTACATGCACTTACTATTATAATAACAATAAATTATTCATAATTACATGCAAGTAACTCTAAGACAAACCCTAATTCTAACCCTAACCATGTAGTTAATTAATATTATTCACTACTTAAATGTATAATTACAATGTAAAAATGACACCTTAAAATAAAGTGTAACCAAACAGACATTTATACATCTAACATTACTTATATAGTGCCTGGAAGAATATATGATGTCTATTTAAACCCAAGGTAAATATTATTTAGGTAATATTTTAATAATTTGCTTTGGCATCTGTAAATGACAGGATAAAAGCCAATTAGATGTTATATTGGTTTTTTTTTTTTTTCTTACACTGTATTAATTTTAATGTGAAATTGTATAGTTGACATTATATTGCAAGGGGATCATCAATTTAGCTTCTTGGCATCAAAACGTTTGCCGTTATGAATGGTACAGCGCAATCTCAACCGCATTCAGACACATTTCTATTTCCAAATTTACTGTCATACTGCTCTGCACTACTGGCACAGCAAAATTTCAAATCGTTCAAATATCACGTAACTCAACATTTTTAATAGCTGTATCATTTGCTCAGCCTCCTCGTAAATCATCAAGTCTTTCCCAGACCAAATGTTGCCTCTCTCTCTCCCTCAGTGTCTGGTCTTTAGCTCATTCTGAGTTTATCAATGGCCTCTTTCATCCACTCTCAGCACTGAGCTCTTCACTGGACCAGCGTAATCCAGTCTGACTGCTTCAGAGACAACAGAGACTCTCCTCTCTTTCTCTCTATCTCACTCAACTCTTCCTGAGCCCAGCTGTGCCTTCACTCTCCTCCAAGTCTATCAAAGTCTTTAACTCACTCATACTGTGGGACGGTAAAAATGTGTCCACAAGTGGAAATCTTGCTACAGTATGCGGTTTATACTGTGGCAGATATATTTGGGATATCTGTGAAAAGGGCTGCTTTTATATATGAGACTGATATAAAATATAGAGCTTTAATATTTCAGCTGTGGTGCTTTGAAGGGGATACACTTTGAGACTATATTTCAGAAAGGGATTTAGCTTTCTGACTGACTGTCAGCAGACTAAAACCTACCTGGGAAGTTTCATCTTTAAATTCATCCCCTTTACTGTTCAATATCTTTACTTCTGAGATAAATTCAACAACAAATTTCAAACAATCATAGATGAGGATGTTTTGGCTTTCATGGGGATTTATTGCTTTTTAAATGACATTAGAAATCTATCGTGTGTCATCCCAAGCCTAATAACATTCTGCAGATGCCAATGCTTTTAATAACCACTGGTTCATTGCAGTTTATTTAAGTTTATTTTCCAAATTATTAAATCATGTTTTATTTAAAGCATGGTTTAACGCAAGGAAGCATGGTTTCCGTAAGCCTGATATGTGACTAGTCATTCATTGACTACTCAATTTTGTTCTAGTAGAAAAACAACAACAACAACAAAAAAAACAATATAGGTTATGATCTACACTCTTAAGAAAAAAACATTAAAAATAATGCCTAATGCTCAGTGTTAATATGAAGGGATTTTCTATATTTAATTTTTACAGGTGTTTTAGCCATGTATTTAATTATGCATTGCATTATGTTTTGTTTTAGTTTTCAGTGTTGACCAACTAGAAACTGTGTAGAACCAGCCTTGCCAGTGTTGTTACTGTCAACTAAAACTACTAAACTACTAAAACTGTTTATGTCAACTGAAATAAATCCGAAACATAAAAACAAATATAAATATTAAATGAAAAATTTTGACAACTAATTGTACTGAAGTACTAAAACTGAAACTGAATTGTAAAACTAAAACAAAATAAATAGATTAAAAACAAACTAATAAAAATGACAAAAGCACATAATAAAAAATGTCTAAAACTGAAAATATAAAAGCGAATTTAAAATATTCATAAATAGTACAATGTCATAAAAAATTATAATAAAATAACACTTGCTACAGCTGGACGTTCCACGTTTTTGACCTCTCATCTCATATCTTAATGAACTCTTCAGTTCTCGTGAGGGGTCTGGCTTTACATAAGCGTTTTCATCCAAGCCTTTTTCTCAATAAGCAGAACTCACCGCAATCTGTCTAAACTTATATTAGTCACTTCTTTAATACCCACAGATGCTCACATTCCAGTTTTTAATTTCAAACATATTGCATATTACATTACAAATTCAAGCTATTCATCTTAAACCCACAGTGATATCAGAGCATTAACAATCTGTTCAGGTTTGATTGCTTATCTATGCAAATGTGGCTGTGCTCCAAAACCTAGTAAACTGACTTGCTGCATACTGCCTACATAGGCAGCTACCCGAAACAGAAACTTGTTAGTGACTTTATGGACATTCTACATACACAGCAGAAATAGATCTTCTCACTGTAAACAAATGGGAGATTTGCCTCACAACTGATTCCAATAGAGTTTGCCTTTAGCATGTGTTACTAAATATGTGCAAAACTCAAATGAGCGTAAAACAAACATAGGCTATAAATACAGGTTAAAACTGTTAGTTTTAATTAGAGAGGGGTTGCTGTGACAGACCAAACCTCTAACAACCAATTAGCAAGGTTGAATAGTCCACGTTTTTGGAAATAGTTTTGCTATGAAATTCTTCCAATTTAAAGCCCTGCCACACACATTTAGCTCATTTTTGAGTGTCCTGAGTGTAGTGTTTTTAAGATGCGGTGATGAGTTCAAAATAATCCAACTTTTAAAAATCAACCTGCTCTATTTTATTGTGCAGTGTTATATCATGGAACAAAAACCATGCTTTACATGTTCTGCTAATACAAACACTTCTGCTTGCAGAAGCACATCTCTGTAATTGACTGTGTAAATATGTTCTGTGATTTTATAGAGACAGAACAGAAATGTCATACTGCAAGCCTTTCATTTTTCTATTACATTTTAAAAGCAGTGTTTTGAAATATATCCTCCCTCAGTGAGCTCAGGAAATGGCTCTACATAAACGCTGTGTGAAGTAGAGTGTTTTGTTGCAGCTCAGCTTGAAAATGAAGAGCAGCCTTAAGTTTTGTATTAAAAAGAGGATAAGGAAAAAAGTCTGTCTGCCAACATGGTGCACTGTGCAAATGGAGATGCCGGTAGTACACGTGGGGGGAAAAATTAAAAAAGAGTCACCATAGACTGAACCCTGGACAGTACTAAGTCTTGAAGCAGGTATGTTTTTTTTTTAGAAGGTTACTGGGGCTTTGCTCTTCTGGCCCACCTTGATTATTTGATATGTGCATGGCTATAAATGTTTAGAACGTTAAGTAGTCACATGCATTATATATATATATATATATATATATATATATATATATATATACATATATATATATATACACACACATACACACACACACACACTGTTTATGCTATAGTGTATGCTATCTGTTTGTCTGTCTGTCTGTGTTTGTCTGTCTGTCTCCTTCATACAGTATATGAAGTAAATATTAGAGCTTGTAAAGTAGCAAAAGAACAGTATCAGCTAGTGTGTTGGATCAGAGAAAATAAAATCCAGCATTCTGTTGTCATGACACTCAGCAGACGTCTTATTTTCAGTCGGCTGCACACAAGAATCAGCACGAGAAAATGGGGTTAAATGCAACATTTTTTTGCTTAAATTGTCCTCTAGGCAAGGCAAAATGAGAGGTAAGAGTAATATGCCTAATTATCTTTCAGGATGAAAATAGAAGTAAGTGTCTATGACATGAGGCCTTAGGATTATAATATAAAAATGTAAAATAAATAAATAATAATAATAATAATAAAACTAGAAGTGGTAGTAAAAAGTGCACTTTCGCCCCTATTATGGGTAATAAAAGGTTCATATTTTGGTTTTGGGATTCCCCAACAACAGGTTGACATGCATGCAAGGTAAAAAAACACTTTCATTGTCTTAAAATATGCATTTATTTTTTCCCTTTTTGCTCAATAACTCCCAAACGATTCGTTTAACGATTCATTTTTCCAAACTCCTCCTTTACATGACACTAAACTGCGGTGATTGGTCTGATGACCTAGTTTGTCGTGATTGGTCTTCTGTGTGCAGCAAAGGTCAATAACAGAACACCCATCACCATTACTGACCCCACAGCTCGGAGGTAAACACCCAAACAGCCATGTTATATGTGTTAGCCCAATGCAGAAACGTATTGATAAAGCACTGCAGTTTGTATACATTTGCAACATATTACTCTATTCTTTGTCAGAACTACAAGTAATAACCACATACATTTCTAGACAATTGCGCGTGAACAGATATTGCTGTTTGACAGACACCTACAAGCTGCACGGAGTGGACACAGTACAGTCATGGCCAAAAGTTTTGAGACTTACATAAATATTGGAAATTGGAAAAGTTGCTGCTTAAGTTTTTATAATAGCAATTTGCATATCCTCCAGAACAGACACTTAATCCCCTACAAAAATTTCACTGCATTTCATTGCTGTCATTAAAGGACCTGCTGACATTTCAGTAGTTTAACTCAGGTGAGAATGTTGACGTCACACAAGCTAAATACAGACTTATTAAAAAGCAGGCCACAGTTCTATTGCCTGTTCAGAGAAACGCGTGCCGGCAAGCTTTTAACAGGCAGAACTAAGATACTCCTTTAAAATCAAGAACTTCAAGGAAAGAGAAGGTTCAATTCCTGTAAAGAAGCTTCAGGGCACCAAGAAAGTCCAGTCGTCCAAAGATGCGGGATCAGAGTGCACCAGTGCAGAGCTTGCTCAGGAATGGCATGGCGAAGACTTTTGGAAGATGGCCTGGTGTCAAGAAGGGCAGCAAAGAAGCCACTTCTCTCCAAAAAAAAACATCAGGGACAGATTGATCTTCTGCAGAAAGTTTAGTGAATGATGCTGAGACTCCCTTTCTTCAGTCGCAAATAATTTTGTCAGTTGCAACTTATATCACAAAACGATCGGTCCATTTCTTAAAATTTAAAAAAAAAAAAACATAACCATCCAACAACAGTTTTGCTGAAGAACTTGCATTAGCACGATGGAGCACCGTGCATAAGGCAAAAGTGATAACTAAGTGGCTCGGGACCAGAATGTTAAATTTTTGGGTCCATGGCCTGGTAAACTCCCCAGATCTACCCACCATTGAGAACTTGTGGTCAAGAAGAGGGGGTGGACCTTAAAACCCACTAATTCTGACAAACTCCAACAAGTTTTCTCCTATCAGTCACTTCAAAATCAGTCCTACATCATTGTCTTTAAAATTATTGTTTTTAAACGTTTTAGAGTACATGACGGCAAGTTTTTAACAGCAAACTTTTTGAAAACTAATATTTATGTAATTCTCAAAACTTTTGGCCACGACTGTACACATCTAAATACGTATTTTGCAGGCCACAGTAGGCTTCAGAGTACATGACGGCAAGTTTTTAAAAGAATTACTCCTGATAATTTACTCACCCCCATGTCATCCAAGATGTTGATCCCTCCCTTCATTCAGCAAAAAATAAATCATCAGCAACAACAAATATAACAAAACGATCGGTCAATTTCTTAAAAATTTTTTGTTTTAAAAATACACTTTTTGCTCGTCTTGTCTAGCACTGCGATGCGCATGTATACTCTGTCTACAACAGTTCAAGACAGGGTATGTCTTAAAACTCCCAACACTTTTCTCCTCTAACTTCAAAATCGTCCTACATCATTGTTTAAATTTATTTATTTATTTTTTATTTTTTGGAAAGAGTGTTTGACCATCCTTGCACGTTCACTTTGTAAACACTAGGTCGGTGCTTCTGCAGCGATGTCATTTTAAAACCGACTCGTTTTCATGACTCAGAGTCGACTCTTTCTTTTAAAAGACAATAACTGTATACACGGTGCACTTTTAGATTTAAAACTTTGCAGGATGTTTTCATTCACTTAGAGCTGTGTTACACATTGCATGAAAGGTAATTTTCAAAAATCCATAATAGGGGCACTTTAAAAGTCAAAGAATCTTTCAAACTTTTGATCTACTGTACAAACCCGAAACCTGATAACAGCTACGGCTGAAGTCTACAAAGTTTGAATGGAGTTTTTTAACCAGAATGTTTTAAGAATATCAATACAAGCCAGCTTTGCAAGCACTGCAGAGTTTGACAGAGAACGAAAAAACTCAGGGCATATACAGTACATATATATGTAAGATGATTGTCAGAACTGCACAGACACTACAAATCAATAACAGCTAGAGGGAACAAGCAACCTCAAACGCTCTGCACAAAAAATACCATACAAACACAAACTTTCTTTTGAGAACTATCAGTAATTTCAGCAGGAACCAAAAGTATGCATCAAAATTATTATATCAGTTGATGCTTTCTTTTATAAAAGAAAAGTATGTCATGTTTTTATTTCATAATTGATTGATTGTTCAGTATGATCCTCTGCATTGCAGATTGGATGGTTGATAATGTGCATTATTTTAAGTATTGCAGAATTGGATATTTACTGGGTGTCTGTCTTTTCCCTGCATAAAGATGTGTTTCATTCATGCCAAATCAAGTGAGAACACTTTGGATTATTATGTGTTAATATCACTCTGTTTTTCTGTCTCTTTCTCACACACAACAGAGCAAGAAACACGCCAACAAAGTGCGTCTGTTCTACATGCTCCACCCAGAAGATGGAGGTCCACCATCCAAAAGACTGAGACCAGACAATCCGGTATTTTCTAAAGCACATAACATAATTTAATTAAAATACCAAGCCAAGTGGCATCTGCAAATGATCTATAATGTAAAGCCTAAAATACATGTATTTTTGTGCAATGTTTTACAAGTGATAAGTTAAAAAGTGATCATATGTATTATGTATTAGTTTTTTTTTTTCAACTGCTTACAAAATCTTTACTTGTCACATAATTTCTGAAACCTGACACTCAAACACCAGAACCACATACCAAATCTGCAAAACCATACTCTAATTCATAAAACACTTTTTGCAAAACACAACACACAATTCTCTATGTAATATATTTTGAATGCAGTATTTCATTTTGCAAGACATATGGGGCATTTTGCATTTTGTGTGTGCAATTCTTGGATTAGTGTGTAAAGTTTGAAATAGGTTTTGAAAATGTCTGTAAGCAGTTGAACAAAAATAACTGCAAACTAAATGCCATGTGGTTTGATATTTTGCCTAATGCAATGACAAATCATACATTTGAACTACATGCATATTTAAGTCCCAAACAGATGTATTTAAATGATGAGTGATATTCCTTAAGGTAGAAAAATCACTAATAAAGTCTCCTCTCAATCATTTCTCCTAGATAGCAATGAGATTATATGGAAAGCAATTTAAAGACTTCAGTTATTTCTTTGAGAAAAATCCTTACCCTCATCTGAAAATTGTCTAAATTTGTGCTTAGATTTGCCAAGATACTGAAGTCAAATATCTAAAAATGAACTCAAATATATCTCATCAAAACATCTAAATTATGCTGTCAACATTAATTTTATACTGTTACTATATCACAACTGATCTATATTAAAAAAAAAACACTAAGCGTTTTTTTCTTTCGGATAATCTACTGAAGTTAATTAACCTCAAGAGAGACATTTTGTCTTCGGTGAAATGCTAAATGAGGACAGTGGAGATTACAGGCACTGAGCTTTGATTTTTCTGTTGTTTTCACTCCTCAGAGACAGAATGTTAATGTTCCATTCCCCCAAAAGGCAAATGACCGGCACAGCAGTTATCTAATGTCTTCGCGGACTCTGAATTAAGCCATGATTAACACAAGCTGTTTAGAAAGCAGATAGACAACTTGGAGAGGCTATAAACCAGGAGATGTAGAGTTCCAGGGCTTTTTAGTCTTTTCTGGCAGTTCTGAATATACCATAAAACATCTTAATGATCCCAGGGGGAATTGATGATATGACATACAGACGCATACAGGTTGTTTTGACTGGTTATGAAGTGCCTGAGCTCTTGTAATTGCTTTCTGAAGGGTCTCTGAGGGGTGGAGATGTTTATCACTCGCATTCAGTCAAACCTCCCAGCTACCATTCTGTTTGAATCGTTTTCTACAGAGCTCATTAGTGGGACTGTTTATGAATAATTCTTCTTGGTACCAGGCAGTCCTCGGCCACGACTGCGCCTTCACTTTCAAGCCCTCCATTTGAGTGAAGCAAAGCAGATGGGCCACAAATCAAAAGCAAACACAAAATGAAGAAAGTACAAGCCTCTAGCCTAACAAAACCAGTGCTGGCCAACATTTCACTGACTGAAACTTTGAGTCCTGTCACTTCACAACTTTTTTGTCCACTCCACACATCCATACAAGTCAATTCAGACTCCTCTGTCAAGAATAAATGGATTGAAGCAGATCTTTCTCACATTTGCTCGGCTATCAGTCTGGAATCAGTCAGAGACACTGTGTACCCTGTCAATGGCGTCTCCCACAGGACAGAAAATCACAAGATCTCCTTTCACATCGCTCTTATTCTCTAAGACAGACGTACTGAGAAACAGACCATCATAGACTCAATTGTTTCTTCAAGACAGAAATGATTAAATGGAGATAAAAATTTAAACTCATGCCTGATATAAAGACTCTAGTAATCTCATATGCATCTCAATAACAGTTTCAAAATAGATTTCAGTTTCTTAAACGGTGCCCAGATTTGCCAAATTACCCAAGTTTACAATCAAAAGTCAGAGAATTCAATATGAAATCAAACATGTTTCTGTTTTTACAACATTTAGGGATCTTAAGGGAAAACATCAGAGAGAAAGTCGATAGTTACATGAAACATTAACATTTTCTCTGGCTTCAATTTCTCATTATGTTCATACTGCACCCAATCCCCAAATCCAAACTTTAGGACTGTCCGCACTGTCATTTTGTAAATGTGGTGTAGACAGTATCTTCTTGGTTGCCATAATAATGAATTAATGAAATGCATTTTAACAATCAGATTTTACTCAGATTTCCTAAAATCTTTTTATGTTGGCTTTTGCTGTTCAAAGTACAAACATCTGAAGAGCTCTAAAACTAACAGTCCAAAAAATCAATATATCAATTAATAAATGTGGTACTTTAGTATCATTAATATACTTATCTTACTTCATCAACTTAAACTGAACAGAACAGAAATGTTGCATTGGCAACTAGATTAAAAAAATGTCTACTTTTTTAATGTTATTTTAGTTAATGTTAATTTAGTTTAAGTTACTTTAGTATCATTAATATAATATAATATTTTGTCAGTAGTTTGAATTGGGTTTTATTTGTATATTTTTCATTGTAGAAATTTTATTGTATTTTGTATTTTTATTAGTATTAATTTATTTATTTACTTTTTAATTTATTTACTTCGTTTTTTAATATGTCTACATACTTTTTAAGTTTTGTTCTTAGTTTTTGTTGTTTTAGTTCATCAAATTAAACTAAACAAAAATTAGAAATGTTGCTTTTTTGGCAACTAGTTTAAACAAAATGTTCACATTTTTTAATGTTTTATTTCAGTTAATGTTTAAGTATGAAGATGATGTTTTTTAATGATTTTAGTTTTTAGTTAGTTTTAGTTAGTTAAAAAAAAAAAAAAAAAACTTTATATCTCCCAGTTGTTACTATGTTTCCTTTTTTTGTGACTTAAAATATCACAAACTGTGAATCTTCCAACTTCATACTGTATCTCGAAAAGTG
The DNA here is from genome assembly GCF_018340385.1 of Cyprinus carpio. NCBI lineage: Eukaryota > Metazoa > Chordata > Actinopteri > Cypriniformes > Cyprinidae > Cyprinus > Cyprinus carpio. Next base: position 24,573,679 of record NC_056609.1, on the reverse strand, counting down.
GATTTATCTCTTCATAATTACATTTTTAAATTTTTTTACATTGAGGTGAAATCAGGCTTCCATAACATTCCATTCCAGTGTGTAAAAGCAGAGCCACCCCTGAGAATAACACTCAGTCTCGTTCTCAGTTAAACTCGCCTTGTTTTCCCGACTCCTTGACTTCATCAGAGAGGAAGTGAGTTACACCGAGGCTGTGGAAAGCATGTTTGAGTTTCCTTTTCAAAGATGTCAAGCAGAAGTACACAGACTAGCAGGAGAACAACAAAAGAGGAAAGTAGGTCAGAAAGGTGCTCGGAGATATATATATATATATATAAAATCGTTCTTTGCCTTAGTGGCTCTCCATTAGGTAGAATGATGAAGTTAAAGAATGTTAAAGAATATTTTTTTTTCCCCTCTATCTCCTCCATTTTTTTAAATCTATATTTTGTATGCCGTTTTTAACCGGCACAATTAATGTGCCTCTGACTTTCCTCTTTCAGGCTCTTATTTTTAGCTTGTTTTCACACCCTTCCCAACATTATAACAGAGGAATGAGAGAGTGGAGGAGAGAGATAAACAGACTCCTAATTACATGCTCTTTGTTAACAACAGAACAGGACCAGACACTGCCAGAGCATCACACACATGCTTACACATATTCTTCAACTTCACACAGCAGCACCTTCACTCACACATGTTCACACACTCACTTTGCTTTCATTATCAAACCTAAAATAGGTCATATGTAAATGTATTGTGTAGGTGACAATTCACTGGCGAGGAGGAAAATGACAAGTTTGAATGAAAAACCGAGAGGAAATATGAAATTGACTTGCATTCATCTTTTTCAACGAATGCTGTAAAAAAAGAAAAACATTTCACATTTAATCAAGCAGGAGTTCGATTTTGTTCAGTGTCTGTTGGTCTTTCTCACCTGTGTTTGGTGGTTTATTTTAGATGTTTCTGTCTGCTTCGATTTTCACAGTGTTATTTATTGGATTACACTTGGCTTGTCCCCTCTAGAGGTGCGAGGAGAATGTTTGCCCTGGTTCTGGGATCATAATCATTATAGTAATCCTTATGCACAGGCCCTGTGGACCTGAAAACCATTGAGAGTATGCTAGATTTCAACATACAGTACATGACTGAAAAGCAAACAATCACCAAAAGCAGGCTTTCAGCAACTAAAATATCAAATTCAAACAGTTTCAGTCCCTGCTGGGGACCTCTGCATCCCTGATGGGTTCTTAAAAGAGTTTAATCTTATTTTTATTCTGATTATGGTTCTCAAGGGCATATACGGTTAGAGCCGGGTGATATAACTAAAACAATTATATCCTGATAATTGTCAGCATTTTCTCTGAAAAGGATGGTTTTGTTTCACTCAGAGGAACCATCATTTCAACCAAACAGCTTAAATGCAAAATCAACATTTTTTTTAATTTATTTATTTATATATATATTTATTTATATTTTTCTCAGAGTCCTGACAGTGTCCTGAAGAGCCAACTAATGATAATATCATTTTCATGTTATGGCCAACAATTGATACATGGCAAATATTAAAATTCTCTTGTGATTTGTCTACATAAACTAAACTAACATTTATGATGTACAGTATGGAAAACAGATCATTTTAAGATTTGCTAAAGATTTTTTTGACACTGTTACAAAATGATTTATTTTATTTTATTTTTAGATGACAGCAAAAATAATCTAAATGTAAAAATAGGGAAAATGTGAATGCACAAATAAATATCCAATCTACACTACCATTCAAAAGTTTGGGCTCAGTAAGATTTTTAAAATGTTTTTGACACAAGTCTAAAGAAGGTCCTAACCAGGGCTGAATTTATTGAATCAGAAATATAGTAAAAATTGTAATATTCTGAAATATGGTCAGAATTTTAAGTAACTTTGATCCCACTTTTTATTAGGTGGCTTTAACTAGTACATGCATTTAAATGAATCATTTGGTACAATGCACTTATTGTGTATATAAGTACACTGTACTTATATTTTTAAAAATACCTATATGTAGTTGCATCTGTAAGTACATTTATAATTACACTGTTGACCCATCCCTTACAACTTAACCCACCCTGAAACCTACCCATACCACCAAACCTGTCCGTAACCTTACACGTATCCCACCTCAATAGCAGCAAAAGTGTAAAGTGACATGACATACAGCCAAGTATGGTGACCCATACTCAGAATTCGTGCTCTGCATTTAACCCATCTAAAGTGCACACACACAGCAGTGAACACACACACACCGTGAAGACACACCTGGAGCAGTGGACAGCCATTTATGCTCACCTGGGGAGCAGTTGGGGGTTTGGTGCCTTGCTCAAGGGCACCTCAGTCGTGGTATTGCCGGCCCGAGACTCGAACCCACAACCTTAGGGTTAGGAGTCAAACTCTCTAACCATTAGGCCACGACTTCCCCATATTGCAATACAATATGAATACAATAAGTACATTGTACTTATTTTTTGATGAAAGTGCATAGTAGTTAATGCCACCTAATATAAAGTGTGACCGTAACTTTTTGTGTTGTAAAATATTAATCATTGTAATTTATTCTCAAGTCTTCATTGTTGCATGATCCTTCAGAAATCATTCTTGATTTGATGCTTAATACACGTCTTTTTATTATATCAATGTATATGTAAATCTCAATAAAAATGTTTTTGTAGATTTTTTTTCTTCATGATTCTTTGATGAATATAAAGTAGAAAAGAACAGCATTTATTTGAAATAAATTTTGTTATTTCTTAACTGTCAACATTGATCAATTTAATGCATCCCTTCTGAACTTTGCTGAAGTATAAAAAAAAAAAAAAAAAAAAAAAAAAAAAAAACATTATTAACCAACAGTGATGCAAAAAAAAAGCAATAAGATACTAACATATTGTGCAAATTGATCAGAAATATATGTTTTATATATCACTCGGCTGTTTTATACATCACTACAGTGTGTGCAGTGCCTTGGCTTCCAAAACAAACTAAATTGTGTTGCATGCACTGCACAGAGATCACATACTAAAACACACATCATAATGAATGCACACACACATAAACAGTAATGAGCATAGCTTGAGCTGTGACAGTGGCCTGTTTTACATGAGCATAGCAGTGGTGAGATGGGAAAACACTTCTGTGAGCTCAGAGCGCCACACACTCACCTCTCCTGCACACAGCAGTCAGAACACACACGTTCACTGGCCATCTCACTGGAATCAGGTCACAGGCAGAGAGAAACAGAACTAGGCCATGAGGTTTGAACTTATTTGTCTGTTTCTTTTCAGCAGGAAGGTGACAGCGAACACTCTGGTCCTCTAACACAGTGGTTCTCAACCACATTCCTGGAGGACCACCAACACTGCACATTTTGCATGTCTCCTTAATCAAACACACCTGATTCAGGTCACCTTCTCATTAGTAGAAACTCACAGACTTGTAATGGGTGTGTCAGACAAAGGAGACATGCAAAATGTGCAGTGTTGGTGGTCCTCCAGGAATGTGGTTGAGAACCACTGCTCTAACACACACACAAACACAGCCACAGCTCTGAGACGCTCGCTCTGGCCCAGACGTGTAAAAGAGAGTCAGCTCCTATGTGACAGAGAGTGCAGTGAGAACAGGTTCACATTTCACTCAAATGTGCCAGCATGCGCCACTTCTGGCATAACACGACAGCGCATTCTGCAATGGTACAATTCATGCATATACACTGCCATTCAAAAGTTTGCAATCAGTATGATTTTTATTGGTTTTCTTTTATATCAATATAAAGAAGTCTCTAATGTTTATCAAGGCTGCATTTATTTGATCAAAAATACAGAAAAAATAGTAACATTGTGAAATATTATTATAATTTAAAGTAATTGTTTTCTATTTTAATATACTCTAAATTTTCATCAGCCATTACTCTTCAGTGTCATGTGATCCTTCAGAAATCATTCTAATATGCTGATTTATTATCAGTGTTGGAAACCGTTTTGCTTAAAATAAAAAAAACTGTGATACTTTTGTTCAGAATTATTTCATGAATAAAAAGTAAAAAAAAAAAAAGCATTTATTCAAAATAGAAATCTTTTCAAACAATATAGGTCTTAACTATCACTTTTTATCAAGTTAACATATCCTTGCTGAATAAAAGTATTAGGGCCAGTTTTACTAAATGGCAAATTATCGCGAGAGCGCAATTCCAAAACAGCGTGATTTACTAACAATGCGCAAATTAAAGAACACAAACACAACATCTAATTTACATAGCAGCCAATGCAATAAACCAAGCACAGCGCAAATTAGTGTTGTCACGTAAATAAGCCACAGTATGTTGAAAAAGAACCGGAGACCAAAATATTTAGTGTTTTGCTAGAAGTTTTGATAGACCTGGTATTTAGTGACTTCTAGTTGAGGGTTCCAAGTCGTCTTTTATTTCCTGAAGCAAATTAAAAATTACATGGCTTGGCAAATGATGGGTTCAGATAGGTTCGGATAGGTTCCAAATAAATTAATACGTGTGAAAAAAATCCTCTCCCTTCAACCACGTGCTCTCTGTTCTCTGCGGTGCCTCCTTCTAGCAACAATAATTGCAGCCATTTCAAGAGCAAAAAAGTTTAAGACATACTTTTTTGGGACGTTAAATAATGGCACAAATGCCAGTAATTTGACGAGCGCAAATATTAGTAAAACACCGTTGTGTGATTTATCACAATACTCTCCTCCCATACATTTTTATATTATATTTTAATAAATTAGATAGATAGATAGATAGATAGATAGATAGATAGATAGATAGATAGATAGATAGATAGATAGATAGATAGATAGATTTTTTAATTCAGGTGCAAGCAGCACAAACTAAAAGAGAAGGAGATCGCTCATATATGGCTGGACTCACCTTGAAATGCTGATTTTACTGTAATGAATGTGAAAGCAAAGCACAGCTGAGCACATGTTTGTCATTGCAAGGACTGATACATCAACTTTAACCACACTAAAACAAAAAATATTGTTTTATGGAGCTGAGTTCCATGTTTGGGTTTATCTAATGATATTGTAGGACAGGACCCAGAGGAGCACTGTATTGCTCAGTGGTTGTTCTTTCAGAGCTCAGAGGACCAGAGCTCTCAGTTGTTTCTTTTACGTGTCTACAGTCTCACATGTTTCTCCTAAAATCCCTTTGAGAAATAAAAAACGGAAACTAATGAGACATTTGTTGTCATGCAGTCAGTATAGAACTATACCATTAGTATGGATAGCAACGCTCAGAAGATTTAATCTTAGATAAATTTGATGAGAAGTGCTCCTTTTAAATACTATAATGAAACAAACATTAATTAAATATTAAGAATGTTTTTACTGTCTAAACATTTATATATAAAAATATTTTCTTGAAACAAAACAAACAAACTTGTGTAGGATAATTCTTCTTTGAACCTAAACATGCTCCAAAACTCATGAAACTTTGCACACACGTCAGAACTGGCAAAAATTTACATCTGATATGGGTTTCAGAAGTGGGTGTTCAAAATAGCTCGATAGTGCCACCTGTACACATTCAACGGAATGCACTTTCGTACATGTACGAAAATCGCCACACACGTAACACACCATTACATACATAAAAACCCAATAGGAAGTAAATTATTTTGAATTTCCTGTATGATTTTTTGTGCAGTTTTTGCCATTTCCAGGCCTTGTATTTTGACAAATTCCTCCTACAGTTTTAATTGGATCATCTTCAAATTTGGTGAGAGTTATCCTAAAGCCTCTGTGAAGTTAAATTGCGAAGATCTTGAGTGTTCGTCAAAGGGCCTGTCCCTGGCGGCCTGACAAATTTGATGTTTGAAACAGTAAGTTGCTGTAACTCAGGCAAACAATGTCCAATCTGCCCCAAACTTCGCACGTTTGATAGGCGTTCTGTCCTGAACACAAATTCAGTTATAGTCATAGCGCCACCTCCTGGCAACAGGAACTGTCATGGTTAACACTGTTATGGACTCCTAGGAACATAATAAAAAACATCAACAAGTGTTAAATAGGCTGGTAACATGCTAGAAACATACTAAAACATGCTAGCAACACTTAGCTAAGTGCTAAAGCATTCTATTAATGCAGTGAGACAGGAAGTTACTGTAACTCAGGCATGACGTGTCCAATCTGACCCAAACTTAACATGTTTGATGAAAGTCCTGGCCTGAACACATCGACATGCCAAGATTCAGTTATAGTCATAGCGCCACCACCTGGGAACAGGAAGTGACATGTTTAACACTGTGATGCACTATACACAGTAAAATATGCTATTGTGTGCTAAACATGCCAGACATATGCTCAAATATGCTAGAAATACTTACGAAGTGCTAAAGCATGCTATTAATGCCACCAAAAAGGAAGTTATTGTAACTCATGCATACAATGCCATTACTTTTTTACTGTATTTCTGTATTTTGATCAAATAAATGCAGCCTTGGTAAGCATAATATACTTAATTCAGAAAACTTAGGAATGTAGTATATTTTATATTACTACTAGAAAAACAGACAAAAATCTTAATTAAAAATTATATTTTTGCTGTGTACTTCTCTAGAGAAAAATCTAAAACATTAGGCAAAAGTCTCCATTTGTCCCCCATTTACACTTTTAACTTTTTAGGAGTAACAGCTAAGAGGTTAAAGAGTTGTGGCAGAGCTGCTGTGGTGGTCAGGCGTCCGCTGCTTCAACATGCTGTCATGGGTGCTCTCCAGGTTTTCAAACTCGAACAAGGTGAGGAGGAAAAGAGCTGTCAATACTAATAAAGATTTTTATCACGGGCACCGAAAGTCAACGAGATGGCTGCCCCAAGGGAGCGTGACAGAGAGAGCTGTCTGGATATTCATTTGACAGAATATCCTCAAAGAGACAGAGCCGAGATGCTATGAAGGAGAGGGATACAGAAAGAGAAACAGACCATCACACCTTCCAGTGGAAGTGTATCTCAGATTTTCCAAGACTGCTATTTTACAGACATTTTGCTGATGAAGCGTCCCTCCAGAGTGTTGCTTTGCACCTTTTTTTTTTTTAATGTGCAGAAATAACAGCAGTGATGGATAAGCAGAATGCATAGATACAAACCTGGCCTAAGACTGGGGAAAATGTCTGACACAACTTGCTTGAGCCAAACTTTTTCTCTACTCTGGAGTGAAAATATGGCAGATTTATTTTTAAATGTCTGATTCATATCAAGCAGATGCTATTTGCGGTATGAACAACAATAGTTCACCCAAAAATGAAAAATCTGTCATCATTTACTCACCCATATGTTGTTCCAAACTGGATGATGTGTCTTTTTTTTTTCTTCATAGTTTCTTTCGTTTTCTTTTATGGAAAGTTTAGCACTGTGCTAAAGGTGCATTCAGTTATTTTCTTCATTATTAAAATGTTTTACAAACACAAATGCATAGTAGGTGAATTGAGGTTAATTAGGAATAGTGCTGGGCAACGATTAATCGCATCCAAAATAAAAGTTTTTGCTTATATATGTGTGTGTACTGTGTGCATTTATTATTTATATTTAAAGACACACACATACAGTATATATTTAGAAAATATTTATTTGTATATATTTATATTCATATAATTTATATATTATATATATATATATATATATATATATATATATATATATATATATATATATATATATATATATATATATATATTTAATATGTAAAAATAACATATTTTACTTAAATATATACTCTGTGTGTGTGTGTGTGTGTGTGTGTGTGTGTGTATTTATATATACATAATAAATATACACAGTACACACACATATATTATGTACACAAAAACTTTTTTTTTGGATGCGATTAATCATGATTAATTGTTGACCAGCACTAATTAGGACATTTCTTCCCAGTCATCTCAATGGTAAAATGGGTCCCAATTTACCTGAATGCACCCCTGCTTTAACATTTTGAAGTATTCCTCACAGAGAACTATTGGATAGCTTCAGATGACTTGAAATATAGCACACAAGACCAACTTTATGACGCTTTTTGGTCTTTTTGGAGCTTGACCTTATCCCTTCCTATTCACATTTATTACATTTTGGAGTACTATTATTAAAACAATTAGGATGAGTACACTACTGTATAAAAGTCTGTGTTAGGTAATGAGTTTTCTGTTTTATATTTTAATATATTTCAAAATGAATTTTCCTGTGATGCAAATCTGAATTTTGAACAGCCATTAATCCAGTGTTCAGTGTCACATGATCCTTCAGAAATCATTCTAATATGCTGATTTGCTGCTCCTTTCTTATTATTATCAGTGCTGAACAAAGTTTTGCTGCTTAGTTTTGTAAAAATCATGATACAATTTTCATTATTTTTTAATGAATAGAAAGTTGAAACAAACAGCATTTAATTTAAATAGAAAGCTTTCATAACATTATAAACATCTCTACTGTTACTTTTGATCAATTTAGTATGTCCTCACTAAATCAAAGTATTCATTTCTTTTTTTAAAAAATGCTGAAAATTTGAAAAATAATTTAATTTTTGGTATACTGAAGCATAACCAATGAAGCATCAAAGTAACCTGACACAATACAGTATCTTTTCTGAAACACTCTTAATCATCGTAAACATCACAGATTGTCTGTTTTAGACTAGCCCTCCATGCAGCTTCCTTCATGCTCTCAGGGTTTCCACTCATTTCCTCTGATATCAATCTGGAAAGATCTCACACATACATACACTAAATCACATTCAGTTTTACAACAGGAATCAGTCAGTCACTTCTTCAAGGTTCAAGGTTTTTCTGCTCTCTTCACTGAGATTCTGATTCTAATTGCACTCAGCAGCTATTGATTTTTTCTTGCTGGAACTGAGGCCCTTGAGATTTATTCAGATATATATATATATAGAAACATCAATAAAATATCCTACAATTATGCATTGCATACAGATATAGCAATAACAACAATTATTATTACTATTTATATACATTATATATTTGTTGCATTAAACAGATAATTACATTTGAAAAATCTCTCCAAGTTTTCCATGAAACCTGCTAAAACATCCCTTGTGCTATGTTTAGACCTCTGTCTGGGATCCACTGATCTAAGGCTGCTCGAAAGGAGAATTTTGCGTGTTCATTCCAGTAACTGTTTTTGATGTGTTTATAAGAGATGATAAGCTGGATTGTTACTTTGAAAGGCAGGTCCGTGAACTGGGACAGTTCTTGGCTTCTCTTTTCACCTGATTTACTTAAAGCTGACCTCTTTCCTGCTGCACTGGATCAGGACCTGTGTGAGAACGGGGGGTTGGGAGATTGCCAAGGGCCCTGTCTGTGCTAGAATTGATAGTAGCCTCGTAATCCACAGTCCATTCTCCAGAGACGAGAAGGACAGTTCAAGCCACTGGCAGCAGCTCACAGGACACACAATGTGGCCGTAATCGTACGCTTGTCTGTGTGTGTTTTTACTGACATATGAATATTCAAAATATCTTCAGGCTGTTAGATTCTGGAATCTGAAGCACATCTAATCAGTTTTCGATGGCCAGAAAACACTGGCTGAATATTTTATTTGTTTGTTTTCCTGCTGTCTATCTGAAATAAATGTGATGACAACCGCAATTTTGGAACAAGTTTGGAACATTGTATTTAAGCACATTACTGCCTCCTTTGAATGAATAGCAATCATTGCATTTCTCATGTGGGAAAAGAATAAATCTAAAAGTGTGTGAGAAATAACTGGAGCAATAATTCTGTTGCAAATGCACAATTGGATATTTTTATGCATTTAATGTCTGAGATATATATATATACCGGTCAATTTAGCTCAAAGGGAATTATTTTGGTTTTATTGGGAATTTGGACAGAAACACTGTTTTACAGCAAATCACTGAGTCGGCCAGCGATTCATTGAACAAGCCGTATAACATCAACTCTGCAATGAATATTAAAATCCAAAATAGAGTTAAAACACTATTAATTAGCACAGTAACAAGATCAGCAGTTTAAGACATTAACCCTCTGGAGTCTAAGGGTATTTTTGGGGCCTGGAGAAGTTTTGTCATGCCCTGACATTTGTGCTTTTTTCAGTTTCTTATAAATATCTAAATGGCTAAAGTCTAATCTCACTGTAATCAGCACAAACTAGGCTATAATAATATGTGAGCAGCATGTGTGTACATGATTGTGTTTTTGAGAAAAAAAAAAATGTTATGCATGGTTAGTGAAAAACTAAAAATGTTAAATCACTTGAAAAAGGCAATAAAAACACATATAGAAAATTGGTTCCCAGGAATTTTGAGAACTGGAGCTTGTAGCCTAGAATTTTTTTTTTCTAAATGATGTGAAAATCATCTTGTTTACTCACTTACAGAAAACAATATATTGATTTAAATTTTCTAAGACACTTTTTGTTGGTAAAAGTCATATGCGAGTAGGTGAATAACTATCATGAATTCACACCTGAGAAGACAAAGACCTGCATAATGAGCTGCATAATGAGCCATTCAGTCAGCTGTGTCACTGAGAGGGATGAGTTACAAGAAAGAATGTGAGGACAAAATAAATCTATATAATTTTATGTTTGTAGTTTATTTTAGAATACATTTAATTATCCCACAACATAATTTAATATTCACTTGTGAGTGCAGTAAACAGTTTATTAGGAAAAATCAAAGCTGACTTTCAAAACTGATTTTTTTGCATCATTACTCCAGTCACACAATCCTTCAGAAATCCTTTTAACAATCTTATTTTCTACAAAAAAACATTTATTGTTATTATTATCATTATTATTATTATTATTATTATTATTATTATTATTAATGTTGAAAAGAGCTGAGAATATTTTTTTTTGGGTTTTTTTTTAGGGGGATAAATTGAAAGAACAGCAATGATTGTTACATTTGTTACAGTTACATTTATTGTTACATTTATATTATTTACATCAAGCTTTTGAATGGTATAGTAGTGTATATTGTTATTGAAACTTCATAATATTTCACTTGATTATACATTTAGTCAGGAATTATAGTTTGGAAAAAAGTCTTTGGAAAAAGTCTAACTAGTAAAATGTTTACACGTTATGTGAAAACTAGTACAAGTATATAAATAAATAAAAAGAGACTTACTCATGTTTATGAACTCTGCTGAATAAAGTGCTTCGTTCTTTTTTCTGAGGAAATCCAAATCTCACAATCCTCAACCACATGACATCTTTTTGGGGTGATTTATGTCTTATTCCTCTCATCGCGAAGCAAACAGTAAAATAATAAAAACTTGAAGAACAGTCTCGCTGCGTTGTCTTCTGTTGTGTGGGCGTATTCAAAAGCCGCGCGCTTCAGTGAAACATTTGAATCTCAAAAGCGCGCTCGGGCGCGGGGGGGGCGTGGTCGCATTAGAAGATAATGAAGGGAGACGTGAAAAAACGGACATCGCGTTGTTTTCATATGGATTACTTTATCACAGAATATTTGTTTTCAGCAGCACTTGTTTAGTTTAAAAGTAGACATGTCAGGCTTTCTATAGATATCTCTCTCATGTCTCTTCGTTGAGTATTCACTGAGTTACAGTTCATTTTAATGACGCATTTGTATCCGAAGATCAGCGCAGACAAAGGCTGCAGACAGCACTCCTTGTTTGTTATCTTTATTTTATAAGTGCACAAAGTTTTGTTGTTATTATGTCTGTAACATACAAAAAAAAAGTAGACCCTTTACAGATTCGATTGATGTATTGCACTTATCTGTACGATCAAAACTGAAAGTGTAATTTAAGTTCTTTTCGGGGTTATCAGGAGAAAATACCCCAAAACGCGTATACGCGTTAATCGACTCCAGAGGGTTAACTTGTAAGCACAAAGCACAAAACACAAGATACTTCTCTTTTCAATAGATATAGGGTTTTATTGGATAAATCAAAGACATATAAACTAATCTAACACATGAACACAGGCATTCACACAAGTTGCAGAAAGAGAGAAAATAAGGAAAGAATGAATTTGAGAGAGTGAAAATGTGAAATCCCAAGTTAATAGAAATATGTGCAATCGCTTAGACCTGAACAACCATCAATCGTTTAATTAACCCTCGCATTGATTGCCTCAATGAGGGTAAAAATTTTATTAAATGCACCAGCTCAGCTAGAATCTGGAGGTTTTTGAGTAGCTTGTTTAGGGGGTTCCCGTCATTGCATAAAAGGGGTTTCCCAAGTTTGTTGATTGGCTGGAAGTCCAGTTGTCGTTTGAAGTGACATCTTGGAAAGCCAATGGTTGGGCGTTGGCTGAAGATGCAGAGTTGTGGGCTGGTTGAAGTTTTGAGGTGGTCACAGACTCGAGGTGAACTCGGAGACACGGGATTGCGGCAAAACTCAACTCAGAACATGAAACTCTCAACAGAAAAGAAAAGAAACTAAAGTAAAAGAAAGAAAAGAGTAAAGTTTGACGAGACTAGATGGCGTTTCTCTGCAAGCCAGAGAACTCTTAAACGGCGCTCGAGGTATTCACTGGCAAAAAGCATGGCTAAAAGCATAAAGCAAAAAGCTAAAAAGCATAATTTGATGGTGTCCTGAGTTTATAAACTGGGCTGTTGGACACATCCCAAATAGTGTCTTGACCAATTAGACATTGTCTTAGCTCGGGGTGTTGCTGTGTTTCTAATCCGGACATGATTTCTACATCTTAACATCAAAAAATTACAAATTTTCCCAAAATTTCATATAATAAATTAAACTTGATTTCTATAACAAGAATATAATACATTTTATAAAGTATTGATTGATAGAAACATTTAAAGCATGCATTTTCAAACTCATACATACCCAACATGAATATAATTGTTATTCAAAATACAGACACAGTGGGCCCTATCATACACCCGGCGCAATGCGACGCAAGGCGCAGCGCAAGTGTGTTTGCTAGTTTCAGTCCGGCGCTGTTCGCATTTTCCCATTCAGCGCCACATCATTTAATTAGCAAATGCATTTGCGCCCATTTGTGTGCCCATGGGCGTGCTGGTCTAAAAAAGAGGTGTGTTCAGGCGCATTGCTATTTTAAGGAGCTGAAAATAGACTGCGCCATAGACCAACTCAATCCTGGTCTAAAGTCTGGCGTAATTTTTTTTCTTTGTCATTTAAAAAGTGGTTAGTATAGGCGGGTCCACAACGCACGTACACGCTGCTTACTAAACACAGGGAGGCACAGCAGCACACAAACATGCCAAATATTAAAAATTAAAGGATTGCAATGCATAATAATTTTTTGTAGGCTAATTAAATATAAAACTGCCTACATGTCATAATGGATAGTCATCGCATGTATCAGAATTAGGCTATCTATTTGCTCGCACACGAGCAGCTCCATTTCATCTCGGAGACGCGTTCTGTCTTTGCGCTTGCCAAATTCACGAGCACAACTGGCTCAAGGGAATGGGAGATGACACTCTGATTGGTTTATTGCACGTTACGCCCAAAAAACACCCATTACTCATTAAGAGAATAGGGACAACCCGTTTAGACCATGTGCCCGGGCGCGCCAACCGTTTTTCCGTCATTAAAATAGCAAAAGTGGATTTGGACACGCACTGAGTGCACCTGCGCCGTGCGCTTTTTCACTTTGCATTTAGATCGTTAAAATAGGGCCCAGTGAGTGATTAGAACAGGGATAGGCAACGCTGGTCCTGGAGTGCCGATGTCCTGCAGAGTTTAGCTCTAACCCTAATCGAACACACCTGAACAAGCTTATCAAGGTCTTCATGATTACTAAGGCTACAGACAAGTGAGGGTTTTTATTCAGGGTTGGAGCTAAACTCTGCAGGACATCTGCACTCCAGGACCGATGTTGCCTACCCCTGGATAAGAACATGATATTCAAATGTGTGGATTACATACATGATATGGAGTTAAGCAATGGACTGATATTCATTTATAAGTCCTCCTTTGAGATCATTTTGGTGCATCTATATCTGTAAAAGATAGTCTCTTTGTCGTTCTGTGAACGTGAGGATGTGCTTTGTGAGGAACAATAGGTCAAAAGGTCTAAAAGGAGCCTGGTCTTTGTCCTAGGTGGGGGAAACCAATCCGAGGAAGTCTTTAGCTGGTGATTTCTATCACAGATTTACATGTGATGGTCATGCTGTGCATCTCTTCGACCCTTAATCTTGGTTACTTGCCCCAAAATTGACAATCTCCTTCCTAAATTGGGATTATCAATAAGTGTTCTTTTGTGTTAATGTTGCAAGCAGTTTGAACTGTGGAGCTGGTTGGTTAGGCTTACTTCAGGCTGGCTGGCGCTAGGGTATCGTGGACAGATTTATGATGTTGTCTTGTTATCCTGGGCCTCCTTGTGAAATTTTGGCTCTTTGGGTTATTCCAGCACCAATCTGATTGAATCTTAAATTGTCTGATTCACTCTGATACCCTACAAAATGTATATAATAATTATTTAATATACACACATTTGAAAATATTTTAAAATACACACACAAGACTGTAAATACAAATGGTTTAATCATTTATGCAAGAGACTAGATAAGAGAAACTTATGTAGATTGAACTTTTTGAAATGAAATTAAACTCATTATTCATTACCTTAAACCATCAGTAACCAAAACTTATCAATGTAAAATACATTTGTGATATTTTTTCATAAATGCATCAAAAAGGTTAACGCATTTTCCATTTTCCACATTCCAACGCATGTACTATATGTCCTGTTTTTCTATCTTTTTTAGGACAGTGCAGAGAATGAGGTGGACAGAAATAAATGCTGTACGCTCTGCAACATGTTCTTCACATCTGCCATTGTGGCTCAGTCACACTACCAGGGCAAAACACACGCTAAGAGAGTTCGCTTGGTACTGGGGGAGACACCAAGTCTGCCTACACCCACAGGTAAGAGACACTCAACTAAATGCATTCTTTTTTTTTATTTTGTATTTTTTTTTTTTTTTTTTTGGATACTGCGATATAAAAGCATGCTAAAAATCTTGTTTTTGGTATTTTTCCACTTTTACTGAGAGTAGAGACACTGGTAGTGGATTAAACTCAGAAGAGTGTTCAGACAGTTATGAATCACAGCTGTAGGAATATAGCTCCTGGTTCATGCTTGAAGTCCAGAGTGCTAAACTCAACCTAAAGTTCAGTTCAGTTCTGTCAGGCAGGCTTTGTTTATGCCCGTCAGCCCAGCTGTGTGTGTAGCAGTAATGAAGCTTTACACAAGCTCCAGTGAGTGTACTACAACACTAGGGATACACAGGGGATACACAGACACAAGACATCTAGAAACAAACAGTAAGACTGCACTGTAGAATATTGCAGAGTAGCTGTCTGTTAAATGTGCAAAACTGTGATAAGAAAGCCTTTCTCATGAGCATTAAGCAAACAATCAGAATGCCAGAATGCTCCGAATGTGAGATCAGAATGATCCAGAATCTCATGTGTCACTGCTGAATCTTATTCTGATGCCTCGTTTGAACTAAGCAGTATAGCTAAAAAAGAAAAAAAAGAAGAAGAAGAAGATAGAAAAAAGATTGTGGTTTGTGGCTTTTGAAATGTTTTAAAAATATGATTATAATTTAAAATATATATGTTTTTATTTTAATAAATATAATTTACTCCTGTGATGCAAAGCTGAATTATCAGCATCATTAATAGAGTCTTCAGTGTCACATGATCCTTCAGAAATCATCCTAATATGCTGATTTGCTGCTAAAGAAACATGTCTTTTTATCATCAATGTTGAAAACAGTTATTTTTATAGAAAATGTTTTTTAGGAGTCTTAAAAGAAAGTTAAAAAGAACAGCAACAGAAATGTTTGACATTATTATAAATGTATTCCCTGTCACTTTTGATCAATTTAATCTGTCTTTGCCTAATGTATTAAGGTCTTTTAAAAAATACAAATCTTACTGACCCCAAACTTTTGAACAGTAGTGTATATACTTTATCTCAGTATGAATATATTTTTGTTTTTGATACTCAGTATTTTTCTTGATAATATTGTATTTTGCTCTCAAACTTTGTCAAAAAATGAAGTTTCGCACAAGTAGTATATAAATTTAGTCCATCTAGAACTTTGTCAATTTAGAAACTTAATGGACAACTACAAAAATGCAATAAACATTACCACATTACCATTACCACATTGCAATCACGTAATCACATAAGCATGCAAAAGGCTGAAATAGTCAAGAAAACAACATTTGAATGGATTTCATCTGAATTAAATTGCATAAATCTAATACTTTGGGTTTGGTGTTAGGAACAGAGCATTAAGCAGAATGCCTAAGGAATATTAATAAAGTGCAGCATGGAAAACACAGTAATAAACTCCTGACATCAAAACTTTATGTTTATGTCTCTGATGATATTCATAATCCTAACAAATAGTTTTATCTATGCTCATTATCAATGAATAATTCAGAACGGAGGTTGTTTACAGATGACTGGACATAATGTGATTTATAGCAGTTAAAAGTCTGAGAAACAACATCATATAATTAGATTTCCAATAACAACTAAGTTTTGAGTGTAGAGAAAAAAAAAAAAACAGTGTTTGAAGTGATAAAGAGGACAGGCTCATGCACCTGAAGTATCAGAGATGAAGCGTTAACAATGATGAACAGCATTCATGTATGTTGCAGAAACACAGTCAGTCAGATCAGATTGCAGAAGGGTTTTGTATGCATTTTCTTTTTTAAAGCACAAAACTGCCTGAGAATAAGGCTGTGCAAGAACTGCCTGAAGCAGCGTGGGTCAGTGTCAATGTGCAAAACTTACGTGAAAATTATATTAAGCTTATAAATGAATAATGGTTAATAAAAGAGAGAGCAAACCATTGCCTATCTGTCCATATCAATCCATTCATCCATGAACCTTCCTAACTAACCATCCACCCACCCAACCACCCACCCAGTGTAAACAAGGCGTAAGTGTAGGTTGCTTATGGTTGGCAAGCAATGCCACAACTGATGATATTCAGCATTTTTCTTGATAATAGTAGCATGTTTGTATGTATGTATGTGCGTGTATATATATACATATATATATATATATATATATATATATATATATATATATATATCAACTGATGTGTATTATACATTTCCATCAGCATCAACAAACAACAAATTACCTCTCAATTGGATTTTGCACTGTGAAGCTAAACTGATTTATGATGGACACTTTCAATCATCTGAGCACTGGTCACTGGATATTTGTGGAAAGTCATCAATGTGGGTGGTAATAAATACTAAACCTGGACTCAAACTGCTGCTGTATTCAATGTCAGACAAATTTGTCTTAACACATTTTCAATCTCTCTGTCCATATTTGATTACGCTTCACTTTAAAATGATCTTAACCACATTACAGATGTCTACTGCAGGCATCAGGACAAATAGGAGGCATATGTTTCTATCTTTAGCCTGTCGATGACTATTGAATTTCATTTCCTGTCATAAGGGAAATTATTTCAATCAAGCAGGGTAGTGTTTGTTACAGCCCTCCAAACTTATTCCACTTATGTTCCTGGTAATCACGTATAGTAGATATTATACCAAGTGCTCAATGGTGAGTGTGATCATGCAATCATCATGGTTCACTCTCAGCTTTATGTCTTATTTTTTGTCTTAGATGAATCTCAGATGGAGATCACACAGTAGACGGCTTTAGCAGAGCAATATGAAAGTACTTTTCCACAAATTTAAAGAGAAAATGGTGAAACGGGGGTTTCAGGGGAGATTAGAGTCAAAAGTAACCTTCGTGAAAATCCAGAGTGCTGTTCCCTCAGGAAAACTCATCAGAAGAGGATCGGTGTTGACAGTCGAAGCGGATGTGATGGAGTTGCCCTTGAGATAGATTTTACCTGCCCATCCCCCATCTATTTCTGTTCATCTTGTCACTCCATCTTTGCTTCAGGGTTCATCTGCAACATCTGTCTCTGCAGGTTATGCGGTGCTCAGGAATACATACATGGATATGTGTGTTAGTGATGTGCAAAATGGTTTTAATATTCAGCTTAGTTTTAAAACATCCACCAGACCCTGATCAGATACTAAAAGGATATTCACACAGCATGCATTCTTGCTTTTAAAAGGAGCTCAATAGAATGAAACAAAATTCAAGGGTCTCAAGATGTTTTTAAAAGTTGAATTATTTTCCACATGACACCTTCCTAAAAACACTTATAATTGCCTAGAAATGTATTGTCGAATTCTGTGAATCTGTTACAAAAGCAGTGCTTTGATGGGTTCAGTGGTAGTGCTTTAAAGAGGATGAATTTAGAGATGCAACTTCTCAGAGAGGATTTTAGCATGCTGGCAGTTCAGCGCACTGTCAGCAAACTAAAAATCCTGTTTAAGAAGCCCTCTGTATTTTATTTTATTTTTTTAAATATTACAAATAAAAAAAACAATAACAGAGAAACTTCTGACTTATTTCTAAAGTGTGTATGCTGGTTTTGTCAGACCACTGAAAGCTGATTTTAAGTGATCCATGCACAGTGATTTGAATCATCTTTGCTCATGCGAGTGAGATGTGGGTGGTGAGAACAGAGAGGTGTAGTTACTGTATGCGTTCTTGGTTGCTAAAGTATGACAAATCAACTAAATCAAATGATCAAGTTCTTAGCAACCATCATCCAATTTAAGATTCCATGCAACCATAAGAGATCTGTATATTTGCTAGAAGAATAAGGATATTGCCAAATTTTGATCAAAACAGACGGTGGTGTCATGTTGAGTGACTTTGGCATGCTGGTAGATTCAGAGTATTTTTCTGCCAAACTTGTTGCTATGATACATTTCCGAATTGAAACTGCTGTTATATGTACTTATAAAACCAATAGCTATTAAATAAGTGTTACTCTACTGATTTAAATAGAGTATTAGTTTTACTACACTGGGTATCTGAGAGTTAAAGGGATAGTTCACCCAAAAATGAAAATTCTGTCATTTACTCACCCTTATGTCATTCCAAACGTGTATGACTTTCTTCTGTGGAACATAGAAGATATTTTGAGAAATGTCACAATGGAAGTCAATGGTCAGCAAAACTGTTTGGTTACCAACATTCTTAAATATATCTTATCGTGTTCCACAGAAGAACGGAACGGATTTGGAACAATATGGGGAGAAGGTGATAGAATTTACATTTTTGGGGTGAACTATCCCTTTAAGAGAAAGCAAGCTCTCCGTTAATGCTCAAGTTTGGGAGAAAGACTAAGGCTGATGATACACAGGGTAAATTTTTGAGCAATTTTGCTGGGCAACTTTTTTGATCAATGTTGCTTGGGTACTTTGCCATTGAGGATGGGAAACCAATTTCTATCTGTGTCTCACCTGGTTACCCATTGATGGCAACATTGCCCAAAATTTCTATCTGTTTGCACCTGGTTGCCTGTTGACAGCAACATTGCCCAAAGTTGCCCGGCAACATTGCTCAAAAAGTTGGCCCATATATCATCAGCCTAAATTGCATTTTCTCTTCTATACACTCTGGAAAAAAAAATAAAAATCTGTCACTGGAGTGATACATTTTTAATGTGGACAATTTGGATGCTAATATGTCCTGTACACTTTATAATGTACCAAATATGTACCTTTAAACTGCACCTTTTACGGGTAAATAGAGTGAGTGAATTGATAGACTTTAAAAATTTAAATTCTGTTATCTTTTACATTATGTAGTTCCAAACCCCTTTTTATACACTTTCCCCCCAGTGGAACACAAAGGTTAGATGTTTAGCAAAATGTTCACACTTCTCTTGTTCATACAGTGAACTAAATTAAGTATATTCAATTCCATTCCAAAAATTACAAAAAAAGGTACAAAAAATATATATATATTTCTATGTACTTTACAGCTTTCTTCAGCATCTATTGAATTTAAAAGTCCAGTAAACAATCACAGTGTGTTTAGCTCATTCTAACCTGCAGCAGTGTTGTGGCCTGTGGCTATTTGGGGTTGGTAACCATGGTAACAAGTCCCATGGTGTCTTCAAGAGTGTCACCTGGAAGATCAATCCATTTGCTTGCTTTTTCCTCATAAGATGGAGGAGGGTAACCTAACTCAGGGGTAAATTTCCATCTCCAACATGTGCTGACCTTCTCTTGACCTGCATAACTCTTCAGTAGATTTGGCTTGGAGCCATCAGTGTGTTTGCCAGCAGGACAGTTTCAGCTGCACTCAACTGAATCTCTCTGTTTGTTTTGATATTGAATAGGCTCATGAGGTTATCTATATTGATGGATATTTATAGATGACGAATGTATATTCTGTTCTGTGCAGAGTCAGCCCCGCCCACCCCTCAGACCACAGACACGCCCCCTCCCTCGTGGCAGCCGCTGGCCAATCACGGCGAGGCAGGCAAGTACTGCTGCTTGTGTGGCGCCTGGTTTAACAACCCACTGATGGCACAGCAACATTACGAAGGCAAGAAACACAAGAGAAATGCGGCGCGGGCGCGACTGCTGGAGCAGCTGGCTGGCAGTCTGGATGCCAATGAAAGCACAGGTCAGTCTTCAGTCGCCTGAGTCATAAATGTCTCAGTTTGCATAATTTGGGGCCATGGTACTACCCATGGCGGTACCCTTAATTTGAAAAAAGCAATCATCCTTGTAGCTGAATTTTTTTTTTTTTTTTTTTTTGTCAACACCATTTTAGCTAATGTTTTAATGCAATTAACACTAGGGTTTTTATTTTGATGAGGGTCTCTAAGAAAGCCTTATACTGCCTCAGTCCCTCTTTCATGAGGAATGTTGGTGTATAGAGACTCAGTAACGAATGTTACAAACAATATTTCATCAGTTAAATCAATAGTTTTTTTTTTTTTTTTTTTCATATCGATAGAGTCTTTTACAAAGGAGGGCAATGTAAATAAACTGGCTTTAAGAAAAAATCCACAAATTTTCTCAGTAAGAGACCTGATTCCAGATATAATCAGTCTTCCTGGAGAATTAGTAAGGTATTTATGCATTTTGGGAAGTATATAAATGATTGGTGTAACTGGTTAATCAACCTTCATAAAATCAAACTCCTGTTTTGTAATCTCACCAACATCCACAAATTGTTGAAGGTATTCCTGAATTTCGTTCTTAAAAACATTGGTGGGCTCAGTGTTCAATTTCTTATAAAAGACATCATCACTTAATTGTCTTTCCACTTCTAGGTCATAGTTAGCAAAATTCATTACTACAAAATTTTGTACTACCTCCCTTATCTGCTGGTTTGACTATAATAGTCTTATCTTTTCTTAAATCCAACATGCACTTCGTTCATCCTTAGTTAGTTATTAAAAACTTTGTACTCACGCTTGTTAGAAAATACCTCCCGTACTTCCCCCTCTACAAGATGACAGAACATTTCTAATGAGGCATTTCTGTTCTTAAAAAGAACAAATGATGATTTACCTTGAAAATTTGTAGAAATTCTTGTTGTTTCAGAAGGGGGAGGGTGATCAGAAAGAGGAGTATCTTCCACACTAAAGAGGGTATTCAAGGGTTCCACAAAATATATATTTTACCAAAGAATTCTCTAACACGTAAAGTTCTAAAAATTTTGTAGAACTTTAGAAAAATCCACATATTTGCATAGGTGTTGAATTCATCATAATTGGTACAAAGGGACAAAGGACAGTCCTTTACTCAAGGCGGTTAAACCTGCAGGATAATAGTTTTATCAGACAAATTAATCACATTGGATATTTCCTGCTCTGAGTTTGATATCGCCGGGGAGAAGATTTTTTTTCTATGTTTATATGACAGCAATATACTAAAACGCAAGTTTTCCTTTTGCATTTTTGAAGAGTTTTGCATATAGACAAAAACATTTTCAAAACGATCCCTGTTCACATGGATCCACGAAAAACAACTAAAAATGCTGCTTTATGCATGCCAGGCCAATGTCACTAAAAAAAATACTATTTTTATACTAGGTAGCTATATCTGCGAACATACCTTTAGACTGAATACGTAATGCGCATCTGCACCGTTTTCACAAATTCATGTTTTTGTAGTTTACACTGAAAAGCTAACTGTATTATTTTAAAAAACTTGTACTTTCAAAATTTTGCATGTTCAGACTCCTGGAATGCTGTTGTTGTGTAAATAAATGGCCAAAACTTATAAAAGTTGTCAAAGCCGTTAGCCTTGTGGGCAGCGTGCTGACATATAGCACCGTTGCACTGCAGGCATCCTGAGATCGAATTCTACATTGCTTCCTGTCACTACACTAAATAAAGGCAAAACGTCAAAACAAAAAGGATAAAAAGTTTTTCATTTTTAGCTGAAAACAGCCTATTGTTCCCATGACACATGCAAAAGAGCTACAAGGAATTCAGTGTCTATGCATTTTGTAGCACTCGTGTTACCTGCATGCATCCACAATTTTTCAGTTAAATATCCCCCCTACTTCTGCTCCCCACTGTTGAATCCTGTCAGTGACTTTGTGCTCTTCAAATGCATACTTCACATTGCCGTAATCACTAGACATGTTAGTCATACAGTGTGTGATCCAGGTATCCTGACAGATCCCATAAGCCAGTTCAAATAAACGGCGGGGATCCGGCAAACAATATGAGGGCGTTGTGGTGGGAGGAGATGTGGCCCAGTCAGTCAGGTGATTGCAAATGCTTATTATGTGACCATCAAGGGTTTGGTTACAAGGTCGAGTCGAGTATTGCAAGTCAAAACGAATGAAACATTATCATTTCAAAATTAAGCAAATCAGTCAAGTGCATTAAAACTGCACTTAATTATAATTTTATTAAATTTTATATAATTATTCTTGGTAAAAATAATCTAAATCCTTACATGAAAAGCCGTGAGAGTAATTTACTTTCATGTAATATTTATTTGGTTTTACCATGAGGCACATCATTTTTATTAGTATGCTCAAGGCAAATTAGCAAAATGATCATGGAATCTTGTTTTTATTTAAATCACTGTGTCTTTAGGAACAATTTATTATTCACCTGCTACTGAAATGAACAAGTCAGGCTCATTAATCTATTGTTCTTTTAATTAGATGTTCACAATAATAATTAAATTAAAAAACTCAACAAAACTCAATAACCATTTTTGTTAAAAATAGAACATCTAAGAAGGTATTCACTCACTCTTTATTGGTTGATTGCAACACTTAACAAAAAAATCTGCATAAGACCAGTTTGTGGTGTTTTTAAATTCATAGAACATTTTTGAACACTTTGAATAATGGCATTATCAAAAACAATGCAATAAGTGATTAAAAAGGGCAATATAGTTCAACCACAAAATGGCCCGCGTTCCAGGCAGGCCAGATGTGGGCCGGACTGGGCCGAACCCTCCCCTCAGGTGTGGCTCAGATTGGGGGATTCTGTTTACTTAAGGCAAATAATAAACCTGTTTTTTGGCCCAGTTCAGGGCCAGTTAAGGGTATTAACTGAGATTCTTTGGCCCATGTGTGGCCCTAGTCCAAACCTTTCTTGCTCAAGGGTTTGAACAATCTCAAACATATTAAAAACTAAATACACAACCCAAAAAAAGTCGAGTATTGCCTTCGGATACATCTTAAAAACTAAAAAAAAACAAAAAAAAAACAAATTGCTCAGAATATGATTCAACAAGGATACAGTAAAAAAACAAAACAAAACTACACAAAAAAATTTCACAAAAAAAAAACTTTTATAAACACCTTAACAATTATAAAAATAATAAGGCTGATCAAGATGATTGGCATCTCAACTGAACAATTACACTGTACACACAATGCTGTTTGGACCCAACTAACTTTCAAAATCTTCTTTTGTGTTATATGTTTGGAGCAACATAAACATGAGTAAATATTGCATTTAAATTTTTGGGTGAACTGTTACTTTAAATGCTTCTGTTTTCCAAAAAAGTAAGAAATGTGGATGGTAATTTATATTGCATAGATCCATAAAAGCACCATAAAAGTCTCATAAAAATGGTCCACACAACTCGTGCACTATATTCTAAGTCTTCAAAAAACAACAACAACAAAAAAAAAAAAAAAAACATATGATAGCTTTGTATTAAACAGACAGAAATTTACTGTCATTTTCATCATTTATCTTCACAGTAAGACTGTTTTTCTGTGCTTCCATATCACAATCATGTGGCATCATGCACTAACACATTTAAGTGCCATTTTTGAATTGAACCCAAATCTGAATAAGACCTAAGTGCTCCAGCTATAGTACAGCATCAGAGGATGTTGAATATAGTGCACAAGGCACATTGACTACTTACTGTATATGGGTCTCTTATGGGAAACATTTTAGACATTATGTGCTAAAAAACTATGCCAAAGGTATTAAGAAGGAGACAGAAATAACTGATGTGTGAGGGTTGAAAGACTGGTCTATGTTCTCTTAAATACCTGCAAACTGATCAGTCCAAGGGTAATCGGAGCTTCGGTCTCAAGGGACATCAATCACAGTGAAGAGTATTGTCCAAAAACAGCATGTGAAAACGTGCCAAGGCTCAGCAGGTAACTGAGATTCTGCATTACCAGAGATAGAAATACACAAATCACAATGCAGAGGGTGAGCAAGCCAAGAAGGCATGTTTTATTTTTAGCCACTGTTCACAATCCTGCCTGTAAAGTCTGTCATAATGTCATGCATTTAAAAGGTCTTGGGGGACAAACCTGTTGCGCTTTACATATCTAGTGTAGAGAAGCACAGTGTTTTCTTTTCAAGTCAAATCCTGTAGAATCTGCAGTTGTTTTGGTTTTTGTCAAGACTAGAGACAACAAAAATGAAAATCTTACATTCATGCATGCATTCTGCATAAGAGATAATCATTTTCCCCAGCCATGACACAGCAGGGTGCCCTTGTCAGGAGCTTTTCCCTGTAAATGTCACTTCTATTGAAATATCAGCAGAAATGCTGCTGCTTACAAAAGCCTTTCATTAAGGTGTTCCAAACATCACATCTATGTACAGGTGCTGTTAGTTAAGCTTGTTCTGCGGTCCTGCCAAATCCCCACAAAATCTTATCCCCCTTGGACCCCAAAGGATAGCCGTTTGTAATGCTTTATAATGTGAGTCGAATCATCTTGTTATGTAAATGCAGTCATAATTTTGCCCAGATGCAAACCTTTTCTCATTTTCTGCTTTGGGCAAAATCTGATGAATTTTATCAAGCTACGTGTTTTCTGTTCATCATATAAAGCAATTGTCTCTCTTCACAAGACTTACATTAAACCACTCTATTCGTATGGATTCGTTGTATAGTGCATTTAGAACCTTTCTGGATCTTTTAAGTTTTGGTTACATGGACTTTCAGTGGAGATACAGAAACCTCTCAGGTTTCATTCAAAATATGGGTTTGGAACAGTAATTACTGTTCAAACATTACAGAACATTCATATAGTGCATATACAGTATTCCAATAATTATCTGAAATAAACAGGTAAATAAATAAACAACTGAGATCCCAAAAATGTGTATGATAGAGTAGCAGGATTTCTTCTTATTCTTCTTATTAATTATTATTGTTGAGAGCACAAAATGGTAAACAATGGTTTAGTTGTGTACTTAGCTAGATTAGATTATATATTCTATAAGATTGTACAGGAAAAGCTTACCAAAAATTCTGTAATTTTCTGTCAAAAAATGTCATTCAAAACCTAAAAAAAAAAAAAAAATTCTCACATATTAAGAATTAATCCTATAATTTTAGTAAATCTTGGCCATGTTGGAATAATCCGTTACCTTGTTTTAGTAAATCATGGCCATGTTGTACAAATTTGTTCCCTTGTTTTATTTAATTTAAAATGAGGGAACGAACTAGTACAATGTGGCAATGATTTACTAAAATGAGGGAATTAATTAAGTAGTGGGAACAAATTCGTGGCCATGAATTAACCAAAATGATGGAATGAATAGTTAATAGTAGCCAGGGTTTGACAAAAACAAGGCAACAATTTAATAAAACTAAGGAATGAATTCTTAATTTGTGACCATGATAAATATACTTTGGTCCACATGTTAAATGCGGGGCTTATTTTGGCTCTTTTATGGTGTTTTCTGGTCCATTTTGGAGCTTGACAGGTCACAGTGAATTGACAGACTCGTAGACTCGGGGCAGCTGTGGCCTAATGGTTAGAGATTTGGACTTGTAACCAGAAGGTCGCAGGTTCGAGTCTCGGTGCTGGCAGGAGTTGTAGGTAGGAGGGAGTGAATGAACAGCGCTCTCTTCCATCCTCAATACCCATGGCTGAAGTGTCCTTGAGCAAGGCACTGAACCCCCAGTTGCTCCCCGGGCGCTGGATATAGCTGCCCACTGCTCCGGGTGTGTGTTCACGGTGTGTTCACTTCTCACTGCTGTGTGTGTGCACTTGGATGGGTTAAATGCAGAGCACCAATTTCGAGTATGGGTCACCATACTTGACAAATGTCACGACTTTCACTTTCACTTTGGGGTCCAACTGAGGATGGGTTTTATCAAGATAACATATTTAAAACAATGCCCAGCTTCGTATCAGAGTCTAGATTGCCTCGATCTCCTGAGCTCTGCTTGCGGTTTGGTCATCCTTCAGGGAGCTGTCAAGATTTCTTTTGGCCTGTCCTCTCTCATTCATCATCCTCATTAGCAGCCTGCACAACAACACAGGGTACATGCAACATACAGACAAACACACGTGTCCTTTTTTAAAAGGAAAAGACTCAGAAAATTGGAGGAATGCAAAAGAACGGCTTTTCACTGGGATGCAGCTTTTCATTACCAGTCGAGCTTCTCATCAGGTTCAGGAAGCCATTGGTAGGGCTCATCTGAGAGATGACTGCTAGCGGATCCCGGCCCAGACTCTTGGCTATTTTCGTGGAGAACACTTCAGTGTAATTGCCTTCCAACTGAGGCTATATATTGTTGCTGAGAAAATTGGAGCGCAGCACAGACCTCTCCTGCTGCAAACAGGTTTTCATTTCCCCCTAAATAAAAAAAGCAGGGAGAGTGACAAGCTTTAGGATGTAAATACCAGCTTGGCGCTGAACAGCCTCCTGCCATTTCGTGAAGGGGGATATTGAAAGTGCAGCTATTTGCGCTGTTTAAAATTGCAAGAGTAGTTTATGTGCTTCACAGAATCTGTAAAAAGTCAAGAACAAGCCAGCGTCTCCTTCCTGCTCCGTTCATATCCACCGTGACAGGCAGGATTAAAATTGACATTCATACTGGATTATTATTGGCGTGGCTGCATAAGAGAACCTCTGTGCTTGAAAGTAATGAAAGAATTAGAGAATTGAGTGCAGGAATTCATTATCTTAACCCAGTGGAAATGGTCTCGATTGTGAAATGTAGGATTTGATGAACATAGATATGAATCCTCCATAAAATGTGTAAAATTGCTGGAGGAATCATCTTGGGAATTATCTTGATGTATTAATTTTGGTAGTGACATGATTAGATGATCATTAGATTTGCTACATTAAAACGCAAAGGCTGAGGCTTTGCTTACGCTACCATCTAAAGGAACATTTCTTATTATCTTGACATTTTATATTTTTGTGGAAACCGTGATACATTTTATCTCAGGATTTTTTGATGACTAGAAAGAACATAATTTTCTTGAAATAGAAACCTTTTGTAATTGTCTTTACTGTCACTTTTGATCAATTTAACACATTCTTGCTTAAAAAAAGAATTAATTTCTTTCAAAAACACACACACACACACACACACAAAAAAAAAAAACTATGGACATTTGAAAAGTATATATTGTACGTTGAACAATATATACGTGTGTATTTTCAGCTAACTCAGCGCGCTAACAAATAGAAAAACATAAATTAATACATAAATATAGACATAAATGAATACATAAATACATACAGTGTATCATACAAAGTGGCATCTAGAAACTAAAATACTTTTTCTCAGAACTAAACAACTAGATAAACCAGCTAATGTTTTGTCATCAGGGAATGGTTTAAGATTCAGAGTTTACGAGCAAAATTCATCTTACCTAAAAATAATCCTTTTCCACACAATCTTCAAATCATATTTATGTATATTCTGACCTACTTTTCAAAGTTTCCTTATTTTTTAATGAAAGAGAGACACTTTTGTCTGAGTTCTAATTTAATACTCAAATTCTGAGTAAAATAGCAATATCAATTAAGTCTTTCTTTCTGTCTGATCGGGCACGGTTAATAATTTAGTTGAATTTGACGAGTGTCTCATCTATTCGGTAGCAATTTCCTGAGCAAGAGAAGAGAAACTGATTGATGGCCTATTGTCGGAAATAAGTGAGACCTCTTTCCCACGAAACCAGCAGTTAGGAGCAAACTTTAATCTCCTCCTAGTAAACATTCATCTTACCCTGAGCAACATCTCTCTCTGTCTGTCTCTCTCTGTGGTTCTTTTGGCATCTCGGTCGGTTTAATTAACTGGGATTAGAAGCCACCACAGTGTCTTCTAAGGCTGGTTTATGAGTAGCACACTAAGAGGTCATCAGGGGTCCTACATGAAAGAAAATCCCATCATACAGAAGCAAACACTCGCTAAAGCTACTTATGAAGTCTGAAGGCCAAGTCTTACATTTTTAATCTTTGAAAGAGTCTGGTCCTTCAGCTACTGATATAATAGCTGAATGATTTTCAGTTAAGTGCAAATTCTTAATTAATAGACATGGCAAAGTAGCAAGAGTTTAACAGGAAAAAAAAACTGTTCTCAGACTAATTTAAGCAGCCTGTAAAGTGTGTTTTATAAGGTCAGTTAAATTTTATTGCAATATTCCTCTGTCATGCCATACATCCTGTTCATATTAATAGCTTGCTATGAATAGTGTTTTGGATTCATTACACATACTTGCTGTCACCATATGTTTGGTGTACTGACACCACAAGCTGTCTGTGAACATGCATCACATCACTCTCAACTCACAGATAGCATCCAGAAAGGATCACTACAGTGTGTGTGTGTGTTTCTATTTCAGTGATGATGAAGTAAAGATGTTCAAAAATAAATTTTGAATAAAAGCACTAAAAGGCTGCTGGAAGTCATAAATACATGTTTGTCCTTAAACTAATATGGGGCATATCAATATGCTGACAACAATGGCAATAAAAAAAAAATATTGTTCATAAAGTCTAGATGCCCTTGAAAATGCCATTTTAAATGAGATAATCCATCAAAGATTAAGCGGGTATCGAAGTGCAGCATTTCTCTCAGAATTTGCTCTAATTTCCTCAGACCTGGTAAGACTAAAGAATAGGGAAAAGTCTTCATTTGACTTGTCTTCTTTTGTAATGACCATTCAGCTGATTTCTGTCAAGTGTTCCAGACCTTGATGGAAGCAAATTGGGGAAAATTGGTGTTTTGTGAATTTTCAGAGCACCAAATAAAGCATGAAGCCATGAGAGGATGAGCATCACGGTGTTTTTGCCATGTTTAAGGGGTGTTCTAGCTCCCTTAACCATGGTAAAGTCGCTGTAACACAAAACCTAAATATATATTGCTTTTATACAACAGCAGTAACATCATCAAAATACACCAATGTTCAATAAATAGGTACATTTATTTGATTGGGGTCAGTTATAATTCATGAACGAAAACATTTTTTTAACATGATATTGATTAGATGATATTGATTGATAGATTTTTGAGGTGCACTCTTGTCATAAATTAATCTATTACTTCTCCTACATGATTTTTAACAAAAAACATTGGTAAAATATCTATTTAGGAGTCTTAGACCTTTCCAACGATATGTAGTTTGTCATGAATAGACTAGGTTTTATTGTAATATAGTGAAGTAAATGTAGGCGTCCCACAGAGGGGACGGGTGACAGTTAACAAACTACTTCAGTTGTGTGTGTTTAGTCAGATTTACTGAATAGAAAGTGTCTGTGTGCCTGTCACCGCATGTGGAGCTTCAAACCTGACAGAAGTCTTTTCAAACAATGGACATTTTTAAAACAATCATCAATTGTGTTGATAAATCTGTTTACAATGACTTTTCAATGTGTTTTTCCCCGAGTCAAAATATACTCAGCTTGAAACTCTTCATGCAGCTTTGCAGTCCTTTCACTAGCAATATGAATACTGTAGTGCTGCACTGATACTGTTAACATGGTGTCGAAATATGCACTGCTTCTGCATGTGGTGTGAGAAACACCTCACTATAAGCTGTTTACAGTTTCCAAGCAACCCACTGTAGCAACTTGTCACTTTACTAAACAGTAAAATTTGCAATAACAAGTATACATTCAGCATTGAATGCAGCTCATTGATCCAGAATTAAGATTTGGATCTATACAAGTATAATCTTCTGATACATAAAATGCAGCCATTGTTAGTGCTGTCAAATGATTAATCGTGATTAATCGCATCCAAAATAAAAGTTTTTGTTTACATAACATATGTGTGTATACTGTGTATATTTATTATATGTATATAAATACAAACACATGCATGCATATATTTAAGAAAAATATGTTATTTTATATATTAAATACATTTATATATAATATAAAATATGTATAAATGTAAAAATTTTCAAAATACTGTATGTGTGTGTATTTATATATACATAATAAATATACACAATACACATACATGTATGATGTAAACAAAAACTTTTATTTTGGATGTGATTAAATGTGTGACAGCACCACTGATTAGTATACTAATTTCATATGCATTCCTTTCAAAATAAAAGTTTTGTTTACAATTGTCTTTGTTATTTATTATGATATATAAATACACACACATGAACATTTAAGTTCCTGATGGTGTGAGTATATAATATAAAATATAAGACAGTGAGTACACATACATATGTAAACAAAAACTTTATTTTGGATGTGATTAATCGTGATTAATCATTTGACAGCCTTTATGTAATTTTTTGAACAGATCGAGGAACAGACAACACTGTAATCAAAAATAACTCTGCAGATGTCTGAGAGAAATATTGCCCAGAACGAGCACACATGGTCTCTCCACGTGATGAACGAGCCTCTGTGCATTTCTGTTCTACGTCTCTTTCCCATTCTTCACATCCATCTATTTTTGGTCCAGTGCTGTTCGTTATTTGTGGTACCACCTGCAAAGCCTTTAATTAGCTCACATCTGTTTCGCTCTCTCCCAAACTGATGCACTTGGCACCCCTCCACTGTAAAAGACCATCATGAAGCATAACCCCCCAAATCAAAAGGCCATCAGGACAAAAGGAAGCTAAAATTGCTAATACTGGATTCTATGAAGATTGCAGAATGAGATGTCGTATTAGGAGCGGGTGCATTTTTATCTAACACACAGAGAATGGAGTCTTCAAACAAAACCCTCGTCATGTCGAGAGAAGCAAAACAACAGGGATTAAATATAGATTTCTCTGCTCTTTGTCAGCCAAGGCATTCTCAAAAACAAAAAGCAATCAATAATGCTCAAAAGAAAACGAGAAATGGGACAAAACAATTTTAAGAGCATTTCAGCTGGGACTTGTTTCTGTTCTGCTTTCAAGTCAGAATTTATTTTTAAATTTTATTTTTTTTCTTTGTGTTGCAGGCCTGCGCCGGAGTTACTCGTGCAGCGTTTGCAACGTAGTGCTGAACTCCATCGAGCAGTATCACGCGCATCTCCAGGGCTCCAAACACCAAAACAAGTGAGTGTGGATTTTCTGTCCGGAATGATATTCCCCTCTTTAAAGTCTTTCCAAGAGACTGCTCTCTTTATAGTCAAGGAGACTTAATGGAGTTACTATTAATGTTTCATTTAAGTAGAGTAGCAGAAATAAAAACAGAGAAATTAGAAAAAAAAAAAATCAAAAGATCAAATTTAAAGGGGTCATATGGTGCAATTTAAATTTTCCCTTTCTCATTGGAGTGTTACAATCTATAAAGTTGCAAAGACTAAAGTCTTAAATCCAAAGAGATATTCTTTATAAAACTTAATTGTCAACCACAACCCCCTAAAATGGCTCATTCTAACACACCCCCACATATCTACATCACAATGTGGGAAGATTTGCATAACACCCCCCAAATGTTAATGCAAAGAAAGAATGTGTAACATTTATGCTCTCTGTTGCCACAGCTGCCATGTTGTGGAGACGCTGTGTGTTTCGTTGAAGTGAAACTTTGTTTGTTCTTCCAAAAGAGGACATGACTAGAAATCAGTGGTTAAGTTGCATTTCAACACTGTTCCAGAACAGTCCAACCCAAATATTCAGATTTTATGGAGGATGAGGACTGTTTCCTGAATCATTAGCCTGCAATGCGTCTGTGGCACAACGGCTGTTTCTATTAAGTTGGGCAGTTCAAACTTCAAAAATCTGACTCATGGCCTGTAGGTAACGTTACGTTTTTTTATATTTAAATAATTTGTCAATGATGATTCAAACGCGAGTTTTGAGCAGCAGAGTAGGCTTGTTGTTTCTCAGATCACAAATGCAGACATGGTTTTATGTTTACGCAGCACGATACGCAACGCAACGCAACGCAATGCATAAAAAAACAGTATAAGTCATTATAATCAGTAATTATGTCCCCACTGGATGCAACAAATGCCTTGATTGTAATGGGTTGTATTGGTTTTGTCTCATCTAGTGATGTCCTGATCGCGAATGAATCTTTCTATTTAACCGGATCTTCTTAGTGAACCGGTCAAGCCAGTTGACCAAATCAAACTGAATCGTTTGAAATGGTTCGCGTCTCCAGTATGCACTAATCCACAAATTACTTACATTATTCAGTTTATAAACGTGCCTTATACTCCCTCTGACGCGAAATCAACCAATATCCCAAATTATTCAGTTACTCCTAACAGTACATTGACTGAACTGCTAAAAGAGAACCGGTGATAGGATGTGCACGAGCAGAGCAGCTGGACCGAGTCTCGTGCTGCTGGCCTGGAAGACGGCATAGTATGTTAAGGGGCGTAACATTTTCGTCACACGCTTGAGGAATTCGGCCAATCACAAAGCACTGGATAGCCGGCCAATCAGAGCACACCTCACTTTTCAGACCGATGAGCTTTGTAAAAATCGACGCGTTTCATAAGGTGGGGGATAGAGGAGAAACTATAATGTACATTATATGGAAAATAATGTGTTTTTTTTTTACCTTAAACCACATGCATTATACCAAATACACAAGATATATTGTTTTTTTAGCAGCATCAAACACACATCTGTGTCTTGACAAATCGGACTGCAGTTTATGACTTTGTGAAAATGTAATTTAATGCCATTGCAGTATAGAAAAACTAAGGTGATTCCAAAAAAGATGATACAATTATATAATATAAAATATAATTATTAGCATATTAGAATGTTTTCTGAAAGATCATGAGACAATAAAGAATAAGAATAAATGATATACATTTTAAAATATAATAAAATACAAAACATAAATATAAAAATCTATTTTTTTTTAAATTGCAAAAATATTTTACAATATTACTGTTATATTACAAACTTGCATATATATAAATGAAAAAAAAAAAGAGAGCGAACAAAAATATTAATATTTTATCTAAACAAAATGGTTCCTGGAATGAAAATGTCAACCTTTAACTGTAGCTTAGAATTACAAAATCATTAAAAAAAAAAAAAATGCTTTTGCTTTTACCAAACTGTACTGTAAACTAAAGGTTATTGGTCTTTAAAAAAAAAATAAAAGGACAAACCCATACTTCCTGTTTCACAACAGTAGTTTATTGATACAGTCTTTAAACTCTTTCATCCTTCTCTTTAAATCTCTTTTTATCCCTCATGTCTTCTTTAAGATTGGCTTATCGGTCATATTTCTTATACATAACCTGACATCTACTGATTCTGTCTTCAAAGGGAATATCAGTGGTCGCATCAGTTATCATAGTCTGCTCAGGTCTGCTGCCTCCTGTTGAGTTCAGTAGAAATCAGTGCGATACTGCCATAACTTTACACACCACACAGACAAATCATGCAGGATACCTTTATGTCTGCTGTTGACTGGTGGGATGTCTGTGATTAAAACACTCTGACTTAAGGCTGCAATTTTAAAACATCAGATTCTATCTTTCTTTGAACTCAAAGCACAACTCCCTACTAAGAACCATGGGATGGTAATGATACATTCCCATTAGCCTTCTTAA
Source organism: Cyprinus carpio (assembly GCF_018340385.1). Lineage (NCBI taxonomy): Eukaryota > Metazoa > Chordata > Actinopteri > Cypriniformes > Cyprinidae > Cyprinus > Cyprinus carpio. The sequence continues at coordinate 24,539,596 of NC_056609.1, read as the reverse complement.
AGGGACAGTTAACTCAAAAAACAACTCACCCTCATGTTGTACCATATGCTGATTTTTCTCACAAAAGGAGAGGTTTTGGAGGTCTTTTCCATAAATGCATCTGCCAACCACCAAGAAAGATATCAAAAAAGTCCTTATTCACAGAAAATATTCCCCATCTGCTGTAGCTTTCAAATGTTTCAAAAAATGTTTGCGGATAAATGATTATAAACATCATTGGTTCATGTGACTAAATGTAGTTATCAAACCAGACTTTTTATGCTTACTATAAACAGTCATTTGGAAATTAGAATTTCATCTTATTCTAATAAAGTCTCTTTAAGGGAGATTTTTAGGTAACATGTAATGGAACAGTTGATTGAACCTTTGTACAATAATAATAATAATAATAATAATAATAATAATAATAATAATAATAATAATAATAATAAATCCATGTGATTTTTTTTTTTTTGGAGTGTATTTGATACATCAGGCTTTTAAGGCTCATATAGTAGGATATAAGAAAATATAGAGCTCATATTTCCACTTGCGGAGGAAAAAATCCTTTGATTCTGAGCAAAAAAAAAATATGCAATTTGGTGCAGTTGCTGATATTTATATGGCAAAAAGTTCTGATAGCTTGCAATTCATTAGAGGTCTTAGAAATGTGCATATCAAATATATACAGTATAAATTTGTTTTGCATATCAAATATATATAGTAGAATTTGTTAACTTGGCCAGCAAAATGTTTTTAACCAGCTTCACCAGTTTATCTTTCTGATTAAGTGGAGGAACAGCTAAAAAAAAAAAATCATTATGCTACACAAGCTATTTTTTTCTGGTAAACATTTTGCCTAAACATCTAGATTAGCCTGAACCACCAGGAAAGTTCATGCTAGAATACAGTGGTTATTTAAGTAGGTTGGTATAACATGATGTTTTCTATTCAGACTGAGGTGGGTAAACATTGCCACCTGTGAGCACTCAGAAACAATTAAAGTCACTTCTTGTTTCCGTCTGGCAGAGCCCTCTGTGCATCAGCAGTGGTGTTTAGTTGATCTGCCACCCCGTTTGCCTCCAAATGCACCCAACCGCCTCTGGCAGGACATGCCTATCAACCTCGTAATGAATTAAAAAAGATTTAAAGTAAGAAAATTAAGTAAGAGAGAGGAAATGAGGTAGCAGTGCTCCCGCTGTTTGTCCAATCACATACACGGTTGAGAGAAATGAACCCACCTTCATACAAGGAACTGTCAGGTTTTAGGCTTTTTAATCGTCTTCACTTCGAGGCAGCTGGCCCATTTCTGCAAGCTACGTGAGACGACTACAACCGCTTCCAGCAACCCCTAATTGCTCTTCACAATAAACCAATTGATTAACATGCCAACAGAGTCGGGGTTGGGCAGGAGGACTCCAGCTGAAATCCAAATCACTACTATCTTACAATCATTAATTGTAATTAGAGCTACATCCTCTCATACGAGGAATCACTGACAGCCAGGAAGAGTATTGATTAAGGAGGATGTTTCCCTATCTTGTCACTGCAGCGGGTCTCTGCGTATTCTGATTAAGCAGAGGAAAAGTTCATGTAAGGGTCTGTTTTGAACTAAGACAGCAAAAAAAGAGCCGTTTTTGTCTTGTAACCCCCTGCAGAACATCAGCACTCAGGATGCTGTTGTGGGAGGACAGCGTTTCCGATCTGTGCCCAACACAAGCAGCTTCCTGCTACATACACATTAACTTTCTTTGTTGTAAACGAACCGCTGCAGTCCACAGCCGGTAACATGCTTTGCCAACCTGCATTTAGCAGTGAATACAAACCTCAGCAAATGGAGAATATTTATTCATAATATAAAATGTGCCTATATATTTATATATATTTCTTAAGATGAAATTTTCATAAAATGTCCTTTCTCTTTCAAGTTGCATTTGTAAGCCCAATTCATCTTACAGAAGCCATTTATATGGACAGCTGAATGTGAATTAACTGGTTTATGCATTAAAACAAAACAAAACAAAAAATCCTGCGCTGTATCTTTTTGGTGGTTAAACATTGCATATATTTCAGTTTGTCAGCAGTTTTAGCTGCTTTAAATTCTGAGTAGCATCCAGTTTATTTTATAATACTATAGCATCCATTGTCCTTCAGAATGAGGACATATACAGTACACTGAGACACACACACACACCATCATGGGGGCCATTCTCTCTCATGCTGAGAAACTTTCCCTCACACACACTCATCAGAGGGACTCCAGAGGCCCGTCCCTCTCATGCTGAGACACAGACACACACTCTAATCAGAGGAGCTCCAGGGGCCCGTCCCGCTCATACTGATACTCAGCAGATGGGCAAAAGGGGTGTAATATTTGCCAGGTTGGTTTCATTATGTAGGGCAGCAGCCAAAAAACACCTGATTTCATTTTAAACTGCCAGCTTCACGCTCTTCACCAGAACTTTAGCATTTACAGTCTGGACTGTTGCAGGTTTTTTTGTGAAGTGCATAGTTTTGAGTGAACTCTTTCTTTTGCTAGCATCACTAACTTATTACAGTATTTTAATGTTCAAGGTCATATTTGGAATTAACCTTTATCACATACAAAGGCACAACAGATGCTCATAGAAACCCCAGCTGTGTTTACTACAATTTCTTCTGTTTTGAACCTGAAAACTACAAACTGAAGTTGAGTCAGGAAGAAAAAGAAACAAATAAATGCAATTGTGAGATAAACCTGCATCACGCATGACTGTTTCTGTTTGGTGTCAGTCTTTATGGTAAATCAGAGAGTATTGTTCTCTGTGGGCATTCTGAGACTGACACCAGTCCTGATTGGAACCAGTCAGAGTTGCTGAATCAAAAATGTCCAGAGTTAGGTAGTTACAATTTACTGCTAAATGTTCAGCAATGCAACATTTATAGCATGATTCATTAACTGCAGTATGCTGTGGTGCCTTGTATTGGATGCATAAAACTTCAACTTCAAAGGTAATAGTATGATTCATCTTTACGTAAAGATTCATCTTCGGGGGGGAAACGTTATGCATATAATCACAAGCTGAAATAGGCTGAATTAATATATATATATATATATATATATATATATATATATATATAATATATATATATAATATATATATATATATATATATATAGATGTAGAACAAATGGAAAAGTAATTTTATTTATTTTTTAAATACACAAAAATAAAAAACACTTGTGCACCAAAAACTCAAACTAAAATTACAAAAAAAAAAATTAAATTAAAAAAAAAAAATACAAAAAACCCTGCAATAAGTAAAATCTAAAAATAGTCATTTTCAAAAAAACGACACACAAAATAAAAAAGTACTTGTGCAGCATAAAAACTAACTCAAATTAAAAATATAATTTAAAACCCCAAAACAAAATAAACATGTCAGATAAAAGCTATAATAATCAATGGTTCTGATGGCTATAAAAAAAGGAACAAATCCATATCTAATGATGTCTATCAAATTAAGATCTGAAACTTTAGGCAATTAAAGCTCATCTGTGAAGTCGTTATCATAATTATTAAGATAATTTGCAAAATCTTATGGTAAATTTGTCAAGTGTGCAATAAGAGGTTGAAAATGTGCTTCTATTGCACCAAAGAAAAAAAGAAAAAAGATCTGACTTTTCCAATGCAGACAGATTTTATAGAATCAGTATTCAATATACTGTGAGTCGTAAAGTGTTTTTTTTTTTTTTTCCTCACGCCATTAAATAAGAGGAACATTCAGCCAGAAGGAACTGCTGCTAATGTGAGGGAAATTGATTTTTGAAGACCAGGAAGGATAATGATAGCAGTCTAAAAAAAGTCATAAATGAATCATGAATTCCCGTTCAGCTGTACAGGCTGGTTGGAGATCTGCGCGTCTGAACAAAGACAAAAGCTTAACTCAATGTGAAAGGTTCTATGGCTTTTTTAACGACTTTAACGTCACCAGAAATGCCCACTGGATTTAAAGTAGACATTATTGCCTCTTGATTCATGGTGAAAATGTAGAATTGGACACCAATGTGCAGATTAAATGCTCAGCATGTCCTCTCTGACTTAAGGGATGTTTCTTGTCTTATTTTCCACTGTTCAGTCTCATATTACACAATCAAGCGTTCCGTGAAGAGCAGCAATGACAGTCCAAACTCTGATGGCTATAATTATCTGAAAAGCAGGAACGGAACGTCAGAGAGACTTCCTGCTTTAGGGGGCGGAGGAAGAGCTGTCACACACCCTGCCACCCCCTGCTGTAGCCCGTATGTGGAATGAGCTCTCAATCTGAAGTTAAATTTTCACCTGTCACTACTGCAGGCTTCACAAAATCGTTGGTGTTAGATTCATGGAAAAATTAATCCAAAACTTACAGTTGTTGTCATGTTGCTCCAAATCCATACAGTATGTTGTTATTTTCTCAAATCAAATCGAGAACATATTTACAGAACTTTGATTTTAGTGAACTACTCCAGTGGTGAGTGAAATGTGCATTTTTGCATCAATCTACCTGGTTTTCATCATGATGGAAGTAATCAAGCGCTATCAGATGGCCACACATACGGAACATTTTCGGTTCAGCACACTTAACCATCAGCATCTCTTCTGCATGAGCAGCATTTAGCCTCTTGCTTATATCAGAGTTTAGTTTCAAGGTGACACTGTAGGACAGCTGATGGGCGTTCACACATAGTTGAAATTTCAGCAATTTGCAGTTTCCAGCAATGTGAGTGACAGCAAATCCTGAAGGGATGCAATATGGGTGTGTCCTTCAATGCAAAAAAGTTGAAAAAAGTTTAACCTCATGCAAATGAAAAGAAACAATTCTATCAGTAACAGTGAATACACTGAAGTGCACTAGTGTCATTGTTATGAAATACTAAATCAGCTATTATATTTACAATTTTTATTTTGACAATTTAATTGAACAACCGATGATGGACAAAGCTCTTTGCTTTAAATAAGATCTTTATGATATTACAATTTTTAATACCATAGATATTTCATAATTCTTGTCACCAGTGTCAATATCCCAAAAGAACTAATACTAGCCTAAAATAATAATAAAAAAACAACTCAAACTCACTGAAGACAGGTAAACAGTCAGCAATTAAATAAGAATAAGAAACTATTTACAAAAAATACAGTAGAAAAATAAAGAAATGCTACAAACATTATATAATTAAATTTATAAAAACACTGCATATTCTTTACTGTGTAAATTAAATATATATTTCTTCTCATTAAAATGCAAAAGTGATTTAGTTAAGAGCAGTGAAAGATTTTCTGTTTTTTGTTGATTGATTAACATGAACGACTGGAATATTAGACTGCTGTCACTTTAAGAGCTGCCTCGATCCAATATACATGTACAGTTATACGTTTTCTTTCTTAGCTGTTTGCTTTCACTTAAGAACAGTAGCCCAAAATCTTCACCAGATGACAAATTTCTACCGGTTAATCTTGTCTACCAGTATATCGCCCACTCTTAATGGAAATATTGAATAATAACCCCATTAATTATATTAATTATAAAATTAACGGGGGGAGGCGTCATCTCACCCCAAGGGTCTAATTTTATCTTTTTACTTCAAAAATACAAAAACATTGATGTGTCCACAAAACCTTCATTAACAAATAGACACAAGAAACATTGATATTCAACCTAATACAATGTCAGAGGTTGCTATTTTCCAGAGACACAAAATCAGATCAGTTAACCTAAAAACTTTTCGACTGACTGTGTCTCACAAATGTTGATATTCAGATGAAATTTAACAAAAGAGTGTCAAGAAAAAAATGGGGGGATGGGCATTTTACAATATTTGTCTTTTAACTTACACTGTAAGTAATATATAACATATATATTATTTATAACATCATAATACTCGCTTGAAATTAAGAATAAATACATAAATAAATAAATGTTTGTTTCTTTTTAGTTATACCATACAGCCACTCAGCAACCTCAATCAATACAGTCAGTATGTGTGAATGCTTCTTTGTTGCGCAGTACCCAGGCACCCAGACCTGCATTTTCAACACTTCAGGATCTAAATCATTGTCTCTTCAAGTGCACATTTAGCACACTCCAAATTTAGGGATAATGATATGGCAGATAACGAGCAGCAGTTTGATTCAAGCTGTGCTCTTACATCCTCAAGGAACCCTGTGATTGTCTGCGCATCCTTCCGACTCTGATTTAGCAGAGTGGATGATGCAGTTACTCACTGTCCCCAGCACTGACCTCTGACCCCTGCAGACTGCCAGACAGGTTGTTATAATCAGCCACAGACAGATGATACCTGCAGAGATGAAGCTTTCAGCCGATCGTATTCACTAGCTATTACCCCGACCGCAGACTGCCTGCTCTGTTTGTGTCTGAAGCACAGTTGGTGGCCAGTGATAGTCTCACTACACTGTGACCAGAGAGCTTGTGGTACAGGGTCACGCCAGGCTGTGCTGACAGAATGTGTTAGCAGTGCTTACCCGCCGCTGGCCAGTGTCGCCCTCTCTAGAGCTCTAGGGTGCACCGCTGGAGGAAGACTGCCTGGTTTAGCATCTGCATCCCACTCCCACCGCGTCCTCTAAAAGCATTATCCCACTCTCTTTCTGCCACCGAGGCTTGGGCCATCATTTCCTGTAGCGTCACGCTAACTCTGCTGAGTCATAGCGCTCACACCCCAACTCTCACTCCGCCACAACACGTCAGCCAAGATGCAACAACCACACTGTGCCGGTTTCAAATTCACGCACACATCTCCCTCTTAGGACACATAAAAATAGAAACATATGAGACGAGCATTAAGATACAATAAGAGCTGCATACATATTTAAAAAGGCTCTGAGTTTGACTTTTAAGAACGCATAAAAATTTTGAGTGTACGGAGCGAGTCAAATTAGGTGGGAATGAGTAGATAAATGCCATTCCTTTGAGCATTCTACGCAAGAATCCTGAAAAAGTGTATCATAAATTGCTTTTATGGAGAGTGGAGTGTTTTCAACACTGATAATAATAATAATAATAATAAAAGGTTACATGAGCATCAAATTAGCATTTTAAAATGATTTCTGAAGGAACACGTGACACTGGAGACTGGAGTAATGGCTGCGGCTGCCATGAAATGAATAAATTACGATTTAAAATGTAATAAAATATAAAAAACAGTTGTTTTAAATTGTAATAATATTTCACAATATTGCTGTTTTACTGTCTTTTTGATCAAATAAATGCAGTCTCGGTGAGCATAAAAGTACGGAAGAGGATTAGGGCCAAGCAATAAAAAAAAAAAAACATCTTGAGATTGAAGTCATTAAATTTTGAGAAAAAAAAAGTCAAAATCAACTGATACACTAAAGTGACCTAATTTGTGATTTTCTTTCCAACAGGAGGCCTTCTTATATGCATTGTGCTCATAAGAGTTGCACTTTAAGTATGTTACCTAAGGAACTTGTGGTCTCCAAAACAGACAATAAGCGCTCTGATTTCAGTTCATTTCCTCCTGCAGTTGCAGACACTGGCTCATCTATAACATTCACTCCATCTAATATTCTCCATCAAAACAGCAGGTGAAAATGGATCCTACTGCCTCAGTCTAAACTCTGTCGTGCGTTTCAGTTGTTGGATTGCCAGTTGGATGTGCTCTGCAGGTGAAAGTCAAGAAGAGTTAAACACATGCATTTGGAGCTGAAAGCACATCCTCTTTACCGGATCCCCTCTCCACCCACTAGAGTATATGAGCAGTACAGAGTAGAAGCGTGGAAGAGGAGCTGCATGATTTAGCCTGGAGCAAGGAGTGGTTTGGTTGAAAGTCAGAGTGCCTGTGTTTTCTCTTGCTCCAGGATCACTCTGATACAGCTGTGCATGTCATTTTAACGGGCCATTATGCAACAATGAATAAAGTAATAGCAGCCAGAATGGGAAAACAAACATACATTTTTATTATTTATGGACAGAAAACTATCAAATACAAAATATACAGTGAAGATCAAAGACAAATGTACACAGGTGTAGAGACAACAAAATAGTCATTGTAGACTTTTAATAAAATACTGTATAAATCAAATAAACTGCAATAAAACAAGCAATAAAATAATATAAAGCAAAAAAATAAATAAATAAAGATTTAAAGTGACATTATATTTAGTAATTCCCTTGGAAAACCTGGATATTCAAATCCATTTGAAAAAAAAATCTAAAATCATTTTCTAGTTATGTCCAGCTCTAAAATATTTTATCAGGTAGAAATTGCAATTTGTGAATATATATATACATACCTTTAGAAAACCCTGTAATCAGAAAAGTTGTGTAAATGAATTGGTGTAAAAAATTTAAACCCTGAAGAATATTTAGCTATTGAAAGCTATGGAATATCAAATTATGGAATGTTATTATGTACATCATTTGTAATTATTTTCGTAAATTATTTTAATATATTGGGGGCCTTTGAGTCAAACAGGTTGAATAGATAAACTTAAAAAAACTGAACATTATAGAAGTTAATGATATTTTTGAAAACAACATAAAGGACTTTCCTATACTTCTGCCTCTTGAAAAGCTCAATCTCAGGTGAATTCTGATTGGCTGTCATTGTTTTTATTCATCACATGGAGAAAATCTGAAAGTGATTCCAAATATATAGTTCCTCTGTGTCATTTTAGTCGTGGTGTGGATTTCCCTTTCCTTATAGCATTGCAACGATTATATACTTCTCGTTATAGTTATCATCCCTGGTGTGAACGGCCCTTCACACTTGAAGATTTCTCTCACCTTTGAGCACAGAGACACGCAAAGTAGAAAACCTGAAGTGGAGCTGGAGCGGAGTGATTTTGAGCGAGGAGTGCAAATATCTGCCGCTCCAGTCTACTCATCGTCACAGCGCTCTCTGCTTTTTTTCTTCCCACTACTGTGTTTTCTTATCTCCTTTACAGCTCAGGAGCACACAGGTCTGGCCTGCTGTGATTACACATCCTTTATCTTCCAGGCAGGCCGGCTCCGGCCTCGCTACATCACTCGACTGGGCTTTCACCTGAGCTCTGTTTGCTCATCAGCACTCTTAAGGAGATTTGTAGTACGTGGCCAGCAGTTGGATAAGTCAGTGATTTAGTGTGGGTGAGAGCAGGACTGCTGACAGTGTGGCGTTTTACTACAGACGGTGAGGACGGGGCACGTGAGAGCTCAGGATTCGGTGATCTGTGACCCATTTTCTGGGTGTGACGATAATGTGAGTGAAGATACCTTTGTCTCACCCCGTGAAAAAAATGGAAAAAGGGGGAGGGAAATAGAGGATGAAAGCAGACAGCAAGAGAATGAGGTTGCAGAAGGAGGAGGAGGAGGACGGCAGGATGCTTGAACAGTCGTGCTGACTGATTAGATGAGAGAGGTGTAATCGGAGACCTTCGCGTTGATGTTTAGACCCTCTCCTCCTGCTATCGATCCCTTGGGCTGCCTGGAACAAGATAGGAGGTTCCAGCTCATTGGGCTCCCTCTACCTGTTTAATCACTCTCCCCAACTGCAGTCCGATTCCTCAGAGGAAACCCAGAAGACCGGGGCTGTGCTCTGGTGGGACATAGCTGATCTGTTGAGACAAGACAGCGTGTCTTGTCGGGATTGGGAAAGATTTACAATAAGCCATTATGTGCCAGTGAGGATTCAGATCACAAGTATGCAAACTCAGATGCTTCTAGCTATGCAAGCTCAAATTTCACGTTGTTGTTTTTCCAAAAAAACGTAAGAACAACTTAATGATGCAACACAAGTGTGTGTTTCTTTAGCGTCTGTGACATTTCCCAGGGGTTCGATTTTTTCTTGTTATATGAATATCCCATTAAAAAAAGTAAAAAAAAAAAAAAAAAATCTAAATAAATGAATAAATACAATATAGAAATTAATACTAAAATTAATTGTGATTAATCATTTGACAGCACTAATATGTGTGTGTGTGTGTGTGTGTGTGTGTGTGTGTGTGTGTGTGTGTGTGTGTGTGTAAATAAATATAAATATAATATATATATATATAAATAAATATAAAGCATCTGCTAAATGTCTAAATGTAAATATATATTAAATTTAACATACATTTATTTTGTATTACTTTACATGTATGTGATTGTAATTTTAGTGATAAAATTGCAATTGCAATTTAAAATGTAACTTTAAAAAAGTTTGCTGTGTTTGTTTGTTGGCCACAAATTGCCCAAAATATTGTAAATATATAACAATATGGCTTAAAGAAATATATAAACAAATTAACTAATAATAGTTCATTAATATGCCAATTGCTTGTATTATTTTGTGAAGCCTCCAGGGGTTCTTGAAAGGTGCTATAAAAATACAATTTATTATTATTATTATTATGAATAATAATTTTATATATTTTAGTATGGTACCATTTCACTGTAAAATATAAAAATCAAGTATTTAAGAACCAAGTTATAGGCCAAATTATATAAATAATTTCTATTTTATAAATTGTGCATCACTATATGTAAGTATGTGCAAAACAACAGCATGCTTGATTGGTCATATATTCACATCTGCATTTGCATTCTAGCATCAACTATGTTTCTGGCCTCAGAGTTCACCTGGCTCACTCCAGGGGAGCAGGAACTCATTCACAGAGGAGATTGCTCATGATTGACAGGCACAAATGAGTTTCATCTCATTTTCCTCTTACATAACTGAGGAATGAGCTGCCTAATGTGCGGCTGGGTGCTGGGCGAGAGAGAGTGGCTTTGGGGATTAAATCATCCCGTCTCCAGGGGACGAAGGGACGGCAGCTGATGCGGATGCGGCTCCTGCTGGATGCGCATGGAGTCGTGTAAGGAGCTTTGGTGGGGTGACGAGTACTCGGCTGACAGTCACTGGGGATTAGTTCCCAGTGCAGCACAGGCATAAAGAGAGGCTGGCTGTAAAAACACATTTCTCTTCCCGTCCTTCAGTGGGGGCTAGCGTGGGTCTTTAATCTGACTGCCTTCCTCTATTGCATTTCAGCTTTTTCAACCTTTCCTGCTGCATCTTAGAAGTCTCACAAAACTACTGGCTTTGCATTAAAGACAAGTTGCTTTTAGCAGTGTAGTTTCTGTGCAATTTTTCATGCTAAAAATGACACAGAATGCACATTTTAAAGTAGCATTGTTTTTTGTAAAATGTGAACTTAGCATTGTTTTTTAAATATCTGCAAATATATTATAGTATTTTATGCTTTAGTACACTCAAACAATTACATGCACCACTTTTAAAGACAAGTTGCTTTTAGTAGTGCAAATATATGTTAAATTTTTCATTTTTTAAATATGATTTATAAGCATGAGAGTTCAAGTGGTCATTTTTAAGCTCTCATCTCTAGCATTCATAAAGCTGAAGCATAATTAAATCTTTAAAAATAATATCCACATTAAGAGCATAATTTTAGTGGCCCATCCCTGAAAAGTTTTATTTATTTATTTATATTTACTGCATTCAAAAGTTTTTAAGATGTTTTTTTTTTGGGGGGGGGGGGTAAGGTGAAGAAATAAATGTTACAGTATTATTAAGCAAGGATGCATTCAACTGATTAAAAGTGACATTATAGACTTTTACACTTACAAAAAAATTATATTTCATATTGATACTGTTGTTTTCTATTTCAGCCCTCTCACCTTTCTGCTGTATCTTAGAAGTCTTGCAAACCTTGGAATACAGACGTTGTATTTTGTAGCACAATATCTGTTTTCATCTTTGAAATGTGATAAATGAGCATGAGACTGCAAACTGGCATTTTTAAGATTGCATACATCACTAGCATCCATAAAGCTAAAACATAGTTAAATCTTTAAAAAAATAGCTTCTCTTAACTCTCTTGGAATTGTGCCTTTTAAACCCCACTTAGTGAAATCCTAGTTAGGACTTGAATTATGCTTCTTAATATTGCTATAAAAACTGGCATATTTCAGTTTTGTAATGGAGAGATGAGTGCTTCCTAACCTCATAATGGATTCGAGACACATTAGCAAACAGTTCAACTCAAATTGCCTTAGTTTCATCATTTACTCATGATGCATGAGTTAGTTTATGAGAACACTGGATATTAGAAGTGGTTCTTTTCAGTGTGATTACGAAAAAGATTCCTCAGGATGCTGAGCAATAACGCTTGGATTTCACACCTTGTTAGGTCTAGTGTGTAAATACACTTTAAACGGGAGAGTGCGTGTTAGTGTTCACTAGGGAGGGATCTAACAGAAGTACCATCATATATTGCATTCCCTGATAGTGTCTTTCAGTAATCGCCTAGATTGTTCACTTCAGAGGAGGAATATAAGCTGAAATGGCTTTTTGAGATGCTAAATGGTCCAGTATGTTTCAAGACTCCATAGTAAAATTTATTAGTAGTACCCTGACAGGTAGTGAATAATGAAGATACTCTAAACCTATTTTTTAGGCTACATGTGACACATTATGTATCTCTTTATTTGTCTATGCCACCCTGGTCAAGGCTGCACTAGCTGTTTGTAAAGAAACATAGTGTTGTCAACCCAAGGGAAGCATCTAACAGAAGTACCGTCATATTTTCTTCCATGATATTGCCTTTCAGCACTTGTGCAACTGCACTCATATTCATCGCCTAGATCTTTCACTTCAGGGGAGGACAGAGGAAAACAAGCTAAAGTGGTCTAGCTCACACAGGCCCTCCTCTGGGTTTGTTTTCCTCTCGGCCCAGCATGCAACACTTAAAAATATGTGCTGGTAGAGAAGCATGAAGGATAAACTATAATTTGAGATGCTAAACAGTGCAGTAAGATTCCTCTCCAATTACTTTCAAACTTTTCTCCCTGTGCCCATGCGTCAATAAATTCAGTATTGACTAAGGTTAAACTGGTCACTTTTTGTGCAATGAGAATGGCATCCAAATAAAGAGAAGTCATTCTGAGACTGCATAATGGAGTGTAATTTTGAGTGGCCTGTCCTTAAAAAGTTTGGGATTAAATAAATAAATAAATACACACATACATACAATTATTCAAAAATAATGCATTAAATGGATCTTTAGTGAAAAGTTACACTGAAGACTTTTAAATTAAGAAAACGTAAATAAATTCTGTTCTTTGAACAGAATCCTGAGAAATCCTGAAAAAAAAAATAATAATAATACAATTATCACATTCTCACAAACATTTTAAGCATTTTAGCAGTTTTCAACATGGCTAATAATAGGAAATGTTTCTTGAGCACCAAATCAGCATATTAGAATGACTTCTGAAAGATCTTGTGACACTGAAGACTGGAGTTATGATGCTGAAAATTTAGCTTTGCCATCACAAGCCTAATGGTTTGTGTGGGAAGTCGTGGCCTAATGGTTAAAGAGTCGGACTCCCAATCGAAGGGTTGTGAGTTCAATTCTAGTCCCGGCACGAAATGAATTTTGGGTGAGTGAATGCACATACATCAACACTCTCCACCTTCAATACCATGACTTAGGTGCCCTTGAGCAAGGCATCGAACCCCCAACTGCTCCCCGGGCGCCGCAGCATAAAAAAATGGCCTTCCCACTGCTCCGGGTGTGTGTTCACAGTGTGTGTGTGTGTGTTCACTGCTCTGTGTGTGTGCACTTCGGATGGGTTAAATGCAGAGCACGAATTCTGAGTATGGGTCACCATACTTGGCTGAATGTCACGTCACTTTCACAGTAATAATATATTTTAATATATTTTATTTTTAAAAAATATTTTAAATTGCCCCTATTATGGGTAATGAAAGGTTCATATTTTGGTATTGGGAGTCCCAAACAGACTGAAATGCATGCAAGTTCAAAAAAACACTTTCATTGTCTTATAATATGCATTTATTTTTACCTTACTTGCTTAAAGACTCCCAAACGATTCGCTCAATGATTCATTTTTCCAAACCCCTCCTTTGCGTGACGCTAATCTGCAGTGATTGGTCCGATTGGTCTCATTTCAATTTTATAATGCCTGTAATGCCTGATAAAAAGCGCCATTTGTGAGCACAGTGCTGCTTTGTGTACAGGTTACCGAGAAAAAAAACTAAAAAAAAAAAAAAAAAACGCTATTTTTACCGCTCCAAAAGCACCATCTAGTGTCAAAGAATGAATTTGCATTTTCATTCAGACCAACAAGAAAAAGACCAACAAGTGGGCGGGCAATATGCTAATGTTTCATGTAGATGTCAATATGAAACGGCTTGGGATTCATTTTAAAAAACAACTTGTTTCAATGATTCAGAGTCGACCCTTTCTTTTGAGAGATATCTTTATACACAGTGCACTTTCAGATTTAAAACTTTGCAGGATGTTTTGATTCACTTAGAGCTGTCTTTCACACTGCATGAAAGGTCATTTTCAAAAATCCATAATAGGAGCACTTTAAAATAGGAAATAGTTATTTTAACTGTGGAAATTCCAAAAGAAAAAAAAATTAAAATGAGTTATTTAAAAAAATAAATAAATAAAAAAATATTTAATTAAATGAAATAAAATACAATTATTTAATAATAATTGAACATTTTGATTTTTAATTTGCAGGTTCAGTGTTTCATTATATATATACATGTAAAGCTAAATATATTTATGATTATACAAGTCATATACAATTAATCATGATAATTCAAAAAACGTTCACCTTCAACAGAGTTCAATATACCATAGTACATTTTTTAATAAATAAATAAATAGGCCAACTATTATTCAACAAGGATGCATTAAATTGATCAAAAGTGACAGCAAAGACTTTTAAATTACAAAAAGTTACAATGTTATGTGCAAATAATCATGATTAATCAGATGATTAATCAATGCAAATGATTACACCATCAACAAATTTACGTAATTAAAATGGGAATGTGTGCATTGATGATTGTAATTTAGAGTGATATAAAAGAGTTTGATATACCATAGACCATCACTACTACACAGATACATAGATTTCAATTAAAATATTGATTGTTCACCTGACACAAGCTTACATTGCCTGTCTGCACAGTTTCAAACAGTTGCCAATATGTCAGGGCCCTTAAGATAAAGCGCATTCTTCTGCAGGCCAGCAAGCTGTCCAACCTCAGCCAAAGATCAAACCAAAGGCACACCAATACTTCACCAGGATCTCAAGAGATGAGTCAACAGTTGACAGGGTTTTTTAAAGCTCATGTAAATAGGGACCCGGGAGCGTCCAGAGCGAGTCTGGCCTCACAGCGACGCTGAAGGGGAAGGCTGATGTCAGTTCCTCTTTCTTCTGCTGTCACTCCAGCGGATTGGAGCGGATACAAGAGGATCGTGACCCCTCTGGCGCCCTCACATACAAACACCTCTGACTCATTTTGGCAATGGCTGATTGTGATGGCAGTTCCCCTTCACCTGGGATGTCAGGGTTGGCACAGTTTCCAAGGTGACGGCTGTCTCCATGACTAACTACAGAGTATATCCACACCATACAAACATGTGCTACTGCATTTCTCAATAAAACACACGCCAATCTTTTGATAAAACATCTGCAGAGCTAGTATACAGTAATATCTTGCAGGCATATTAAACTGTTCCTCTGCAATGAATGGGTGCCATCAGAATGGAGAGCCCAAATTACAGCTGATTAAAACAGGTAGTGCACAAGTAATCCACATTTTAGTCCAATATAACTTTGTGAAGCAAAAGGAATTAGTTTGTAATAAAACAAATCCAGAATTTTTAATGAAATTTGCAGATAAAAATACAAGTCCTTTATCCATAATATTGCTTTCTCCAGTAAAAAGATGTTTTGTCTGAATCAGGAGAGAAATATGCACAGATTCAAGCACAGTTGCCAAGCGAATACATACACACAAAAGAGTTCTAAAAATATGAATTTGATGTTCTGAACAACTAAGCAAGGACTTTTTAACGGAAAGTTTATGTGGATAATGGAATTGCATGGACTGGGCCATATGGAGCGCTGGGAGTTTTCCTGTGGGCCGCTGTAAAAATGTGGGCCGGCCCACTTCGTAAATATATAGATAAAGAATGTAGCTCCCATCAGCAGATGAATGGCCCGTGCAGAACACTTGAGTCCTATTAATTTTTTTTGCGCGCTCTGGCCAAAAGACTATCTGGGCTTACTGAGTGGCTCAAAAGTGCTCGTTAATGTCAAAATGTTTGAAATAGCAATCAAAATCGAAGAAGAGGTGGGATTTATGTTCACAGAAAACTGAGCTGCGCGGCAGTTGAATGTGAGTGGAGGTAAGATAAGCAGCTGAATATGACAAGACTTCAGCAATATTTGCCAACTGTTTACGATTTAAAAAAAAAAAAACTCAAATGACAGACGTTATTTTTCAGGGATGCAAAATTCTACTGGCCTTTTTGAATGTTTATGCCATTTACGTTTAAGATAAGAATGAATGTTTGTAAATCTCTAGCCAGGCTTTCTTCTGTAACTTCAGTGTCTAAAAAAATTGTTTGAAAAAACCCGTTAAAATATAATTCACAAACTTCGCTGGGAACACTTGTAAATCTGAAGACTTGCTTTCAAGTGCCGTGATTAGGAAAAGATGTATTAGGCTATAATAAAGAAAGAAAATTTGCTAGTTCACATGCATTATTTTACACTTGGAGAGAAATAAACATCACACTTAAATACCAATAAAATAATAAAGCAGAAAAACATCACAATCAAACTACCAGTAAAATAATAGTGTAGTGAAATATTACATTTAAATTTTAATTTCTGATTAAAGCTGAATTTCAGCATCATCAGCCTATTTCAGACTTCAATGTCACATGATCCTTCAGAAATCATTCTAATAAGCTGTTTTGTTGTTTTGCTGCTGTCACTTTAAAAAACAGTCCACATTCTGCACTACATTCCAAGACTTTTAGAGCAGAGTGTTGTGTCATATGGACTGATATTATGGTAGGCATTAAACTGTCCCACTAAAAGAGATGTGGAAAAAATCTTCTAAATTATTTACTATTTGTTACATACACCATTAAAGACAAATTATAATGTAAAGAAGTATGCCAGTCATTTATTAATGTTAAATATAAGAGAAAAAAAAAGATAGCATTTTAATTTCTGTATTGTGTTATAATTTTAGGTTAGTAAGTGGTATTAAAAATTGCTCTGTGCAATTGAGCTGGTGGGTTTATGGTGGGCCGCTCTGTGCCAGAAACTCCAGGGCCACTTTTTAGCCCCAGTCCGCCCCTGTTCACAATAATAGTGTGTTACTATTTTTCTGATCAAATAAATGCAGTCTTGGTAAGCTTAAGAGACTTCTTTATATAACCCCAAACTTTGGATCCATAGTGTATATTGGTGATAAGCTGGTCTTTTCAGCAGGGACATTTAGCAATTGTTAGCATAAGTAAAGCCAAATCTCAGATTTGCACATTAATCATTGCCATCTTTTTAATTTTCCTTCTCCACTTTGCTCTAAACGCATATATTTTGGTCTCCCATTGGCTTACTAAGCTCAGATGTTTGGCAATTATTTATTATGTTTGGGAGGAAATAAGAAAGAATCCATTGGGGGGGGGGTTGGGCATATAAACGTCTGGAGGAGTGAGGTGCAGAAAGTTAAAGGTTCTTTCTATTGCTGGTTCTATTAAAATCTGTATTTCTGTCAGAATGATTGAAGATCGGTCTTCGTTTATGAGCCATCAAAGAAACTAGGTTAGGTATGGGGCCGAAACTCTGCAAATTTTATTCACTGTATTGTGCTCAATGAACTGAGTCACTCTATTCCCTCATGGCAGCTCTGATATTCTCTTTATAACTCTGTGGGTGAATTGACTAAACACTTCTGCCACTTTAGCATGCGGCATTTCAGCACCTGCAGTCCAGCTTAACCAAGCATGGTAAAAAATGCCTCAGTACTGAATGCATTGTGCTATTACTATTCACTATTACTATTCACATAAGGCTGGTGGTAAACAGAATGTTAAAAGAGACAATAATTTACTTTTTCTACCAATCTTGGCAGCATCAAATTACAATGATTCCAAATTAGGATCAAGTGATAAGAGGATAATGGATAAACTATAGACAAACAAACAAAACTGTAGCTTATCACTGGGACAGTTCCTTCAAACATACACATTATACTTTACTAGCCCATAAAGAATGCATATAGTTAACTTAAGGGTGCATAAAAGCACATTAAGGCAGGGTTTTTTTCAAACTTCTGGATGTGAGGGATCCTCTAATATGAAGATTCTCTTGCAAAGGACACATATCCTAAAATATAAAGGCAGCCATATATTTTAAGACACACTAATATGAGTAAAAATACACAAGTATGCTTTTTTAACATTTTACCCTTGTGCAGCTCATAGTTAAATAAAAGTCCTGCCTTGTACTAATTTGCAACTTATAGAGGTACAGATAAAGTGCAAAGGTGTACATCTGCGGGTACTGCAACAGTGACAAGCTAATGGTATTTTTTTAACACATTATTACTGATGGGAAAAATTGCTATCAGCATTTATTTTGTGGGTGTGTTTGCACAATTACCTAATTTGCATAATCTCTTTAGTGTATCAGGTGCTAAAACAAGCATGCAAATAAACAACGATATCAGCGGGCACAGTTCATTCCCCACTGTATTTTCAGTCAGTCTTCTGCAGTACGATTTAGATAAGAATTATAAGACCGTGGTAATTGTAAGGTTATTCTACAGGCAAACTAGCAGATGAGCAGATTTATTTTCAGTCCTGTTTGGGCAAGGGTGCTGAGAATGACCTCCCTAGAGACTGAAGCTTCCCCAGGTGTTCAGCTGTGGCACTGTAACAGGCTTGAGGACAGAGCTCAGGCTCTGGATTTTAATACCAACAGTCCTGGTGGCTAGATTTAGTCTTGCGCATTTCTCGTAAGGGTATCTCTGTGTGTGCAAATTGATGTTTGAAGAAAGAAAGGGAAATATTCACTGGAACAGTTTATCTTCTGTGATGGATTAGATAGATGAGAGTAAATATTTACACCGTGTCATTACATGCAAGCCAAGAAATATCTATCCTGAAACAATCTCACAGTCTCTCCTCAAGCTTGGCAGGTTTTACTGAGTTTCAAATGAAGACATTTTAATGAGGATTTTTTTTTTGTCAAGGTGAAAATTACAATAAAAATCCTGATATTTCTACCTCTAATCACACTGTGTATTTGCATTGATTACCAAAATCAATAAGTCATATAAAAGCTTCAACAAATATGTATATTGAACAAAACCTGCTATTTCAGCTTTTTGAGCTCAAAATAAATCCTCCATAATCATAGACAGTATTGGGGAAGCTTTGAAAGTCAAGCAACACAATTTAAAGTATCGATTCTTCTGAAAAAAACACTTTCCATAGTCTTCAAACAAAAAGACAACAGACAAAAACTAAACTGAAACTACTTGAGGGTGTAATTTATTTTTAAATTATTGCATGTTTCTCAGATATTTGGACCAATAAATGTCCATGACTGTTATTAGTGGCCTTAAAATTGGATTACAACAATCAATCAATCTTCATTAAGAGAATTTATACAAGACAAAAAAGACAATGAAAAAATAAATCAAACAAAAGGAAACCAAAAATGACAAACAAACAAAACCAAAAACAAAACCAAACCAGACCAAACAAAACGAAAAAAGGAAACCAAAAATGACAAACAAACAAAACCAAAAACAAAACCAAACCAGACCAAACAAAACGAAAACAAACAAAACAGAAACCAACATCAAACAAATCAAAAAACCAAACCAAACCAACAAAAAACTAATTAGTAAAGGTTATTTGTAACTGAAAAAAGGGGTTTTGAAAACAGGAATGTTACTTAAACATACTTAAGTTAGTAAACTGGCTATGTTATAAATATTATATGATTATTGATTTGTATCTTCTTTTTTTTCTTTTTCTTTTTTTTCAGTTTAAAACAGCACCAGCAATGAAGAACTGGAAATACTGAAGCTGAAACAGGAGAAACAGACAAAAACGAATTGTGTGTGAACTCATAAGAAAAGACGTCTTGTTTGGCCACAGGAATTGTTCACCTACAACATCTGAGGTTCCTCAAATGTCAAGTGTTTTATATTTTTTGTTCACAATCAAAAGCTCAAAGATCTACTTTGGGAATATCGTCCATCCTTCCATGAGCATAAAGGATGCCTATGATCAATCCAGTGACATTCATCATGTAACATGAGCGCACCAGCCTGAACAGACATGCAGTGGTCCTGCTACTTTTATTTTTGCCTTTCAAACTCTTGTATGCAGTGGCCTGTCATTTTCTCTGCTCTTCAAACGAGACATCGCTGGCTTTGGCATGCCCATGACAGAAAGAGATCATCAACCTTTTTGCAGTGATTTTGTTGAGTACAATCTCACTTGTGTGTGAATGCTGCCAGTGAGGAAGTCAGTTCAACTGCCTTTGTGTGAGATCTCTCTCGGCTGTGGTCAAAAACAATATTTCAGCACTAATTTCAGCACTGTTACCACAGACTCAACGCACATCCTGTTTATTCACACCACAGTCAGTGTCGCATAGGACAGAACATTCCCATAGAGCTGTGATGCTGCTTAACCACTGATGTCAAATGGATTATGCCATCAATATAAAGGAGTCCAGATGCAAAGAGTTGGCATTTTTCACCCTGACTCAATCATGGATGATTCACATGGACGTAAATGTGTAAACCAGGCTCTGAGCTTTATCTAAATCTATGCCAAAATGACTGCCTGTAAAACCAGAGCTCAGTGCCTGCTGTTTTAAGAATGAATGCTCTTTTTTTTTTTTTTTTTTTTTTTTGCTTTTCTGATGTGGCATAAGTGGTGTTTTTCTTGTTATCTTAGAATAAATGGTAGCTACTAAACTAAAACAGACCTGAGGCCTCATTTATAAAGACATTTCCTAAATGTTCCTATGATTCCTAAAACTCCAAATCCATCTAATCCATCATGCTTTATTTCGGTATCCTACAAAAATCCCACAAATATCCTTATTTAGTAGGAGAGTGTCAGATTCATAAATTATCCCTGTTAGCATACGCATCATAATTTGATTCAAAATCATATTTTATATATATTAGCATTTGTCCAAAAACATAATTCATATTATAATATTAATGTGAATGTAAACGTTTTCACTCATTAATTTATTCAGGCAGTAACTCGTTTGCATCACTTAAAGTCATCAGAAAATTCAGCGTGAAAAAAAGACATTGATCAGATGGCGAATATTTTCACATTAGTTTCTGCCTTTATAAATGATAGTTTGTTCATGGGATTTAGTATCAAGCATGTGCATATCATAAATGAGGCCTTGGTCAGAAAAGTGTGACATTTATGCAAATCAGAGTATTACAGTAGCGACCAAGCCAGATGTTTTAACATGGTATGGTAAAGTAATGCAAAAAATATATATACAGTATATATTTTGTAAATAATCGATATACTGTACACAACAATATTGTTTAGTTTCACCCTTCAACTGCTAGTCCAGGATGATTATTGTGAAGTATCTACTTGACAAGGTTTTTGTGTGCTGTTTTCTGATCAATATGTGGTTGAACTGAAATCCTGAACACTTGGGCCTTTACAAAACATCTTTTAACAGCCATTGAAGACACAACATTTATGTCTAACCCCAAGGATGTCTCTGTTGAAAGAAGTAGCATGTCATTTACTGTGAGCTTGACTACTGAATGGCTGTTATTTGTATGTAATTTCTTGGTGTAAAGATGTCTAAACATCCTTACAAGATGAATTGACTTGAAAAGCAACTTTTGATATAGTATTTACTGGAAAACAAGATAAAAATAATTTTTTGCAGTGCTGTTGGCTACAGTGTAAAAGGACTCAGGATTACAGGAACCCGTTTGGACACGGTTTTGCGAATAATACCTGAAAGCTACTTCAGAAACACAAAGAATCAGGACAAAGGACATTACAGACACAAAATCGTGATTCATTTGATGTGAAGTGTGGAGTGGCGTAGATCTTTGAGAACAAACTCAGGCTGTTGAGATGTATCACTTTGTATCAGTTCTTGTTTCACCTCATCTCAGTCTTTAGCATTTTGGTGATCATGTAAAGTCAAATATCAGTCTTGCTGTCAATGAAATTGAATGCAATTTCAACTACAAATGGATTACAAAATATTTTATGGTCAATATATGCTGTGGGCTAGAAATGATATATTTATTATGAAAAAAAAAATATATTAAATGCAAACTATGAAAGCATATGTAAATTGAAAGAATTGTGAGTTTCCTGTGAAATAGTGAGAAATGAAGTCTGTACTGTGCACATTTGTAAATACACTTGATAATGACTATTTTCACTTTCAAACTATAAACGTGTTTCTGAGTATTATTTTTGTAACATAAAAATATTACAAGTCTGTACTGTATGTCCCTTGAATGAATGACTGACCGAACGACTGACCGAACAAAAGATAGATAACAGAATGCTGACGACCTCCCCAACAAAAGAATGAATGAAGATCCGAACGACTGACCGAACAAAAGATAGATAGATAGATAGATAGATAGATTAGATAGACAACAGAATAATATAACAATAGATAGAAGATAGATACAGATAGATAGATGAAGATAGACTAGATAGATAGATCCTCTCAGAGATGGCAGACAGCTGAAATTCGAACACAAGACATAACTGGATATTGTCAAGACAGTCACAATTACATTTAGAAGGATGCTGCTTTGGAGGAAAGGAAGATCACACACAAATTATTCAGCTTCCTATGAAATTAACAACATACTAAAACTTATTAGCACATGCTTACCAAATTCATTGCCATATTAAACTTACATTGTCTGCGTACAGTAAAACTGGAGATTCCCCCAGCTGCACTTTGTTGTATGTTCGGATCTTACTGAGGCTGGAAACAGTCTATTCTTTTTTTTTTTTTCTGGAGAACTGGAGATTGCAAAACCAGATTTAAAGATTAATAGTTCACATCAAATAAAAAAGTGGTCAAACTTTTTTTTTCCCCTTGAAAAAAATACTAATGGTCTAGTTTTACACTGTGACAGGCATTGCATTTGGAGCTCTAAAAAGTACAATTACTCATGGTAGTAATAAAGTCCATGAAGGCACATAAAATAAATTAACATAAAAATGTAAATTCTGTCATCATTTGGATATGTAGTACACTTGGATACATACAGTACATTCGCATAAAGTAGTTTTTACTACAGTATATAGAAATATATTTTTACAAAATGTTAACTTTGTTATCGCCCAACTACAATCTGGTAAATTACAAATAAAGTTAGAAAGATGAAAAACATAAAGGTATTATAAACATTAACATCACAAGTTTCTATAAAGTTGCTTGAGTATTATATTGTGAAAAGTACAACAACAAATAAAAAATAAATGAACTTAAAAAGATAACCAACATGAACAGCATACAGGTTTTCAACAACATTAGGGCCAAAAAAGCTGACAATTTTTATTTTGGGGTAAAGAATTTTTGTAACACTGAACAACATGCATATTAAATGTATATATCAATTCAAACTAAAGTAAAATATTTTAAGCATTTTTTTATTCTGTCTCTTACTATATGTTTCTTCCTCTGTATGTTCCTCTCCTTCACATTGTGCCACACTCAGAGGACGATGAGTTTTCAGAACGGCACCACTATAATCTAATTACCTGGGAAAATCAAATCACCTACTGGTAACAACCCGCTAAGGAAAATATTTCAAAGGCTCTCACAAGGGCAATGACCCGGACTCTTAAAACAGCTTGATTTAATTGACATTCATTTGAAATCCTGTGTCAAAGACGAAGACAGCCCTTCCATACATAAATAGGTCATTTTTTTCAGCAATAGTGAGCAGCCAATATTAATATTCCCCTTCTCTATGACATCAATAGAGGACAAACACTCACTTCAAACAAACACTCACAAAAACATTGTAGTCACAAGTGACATTCACGTTTACAATATTTGCCCCTTGGAATTGATTTTTGAGGGGCATTTTCTTTCTTCCCTCTCACCACACATAGTTTGCCTTCAACTTCTCTTAGCACTTCTATTGAAAGTAACAAATATAAAGGAACAGGATTAAATACTGCACAAGATATCATAACACAAACATTAACACACACTGCTAATGCATTTTAAATAATTAATCAACCACTATGTAACAGTAGACAACTCTGTATTGTCTAGTGTTCTTTTTTTTTAATCTATTATTTATATTTTTATTTTAGCTTTCTTTTAATTACTGAGAACTGGTACCATCACTTAGTTTTGGAGTTGCTGAGAAGTTTTTCATCACATTCAATGTTGAATGTGAAAACACTGAATGTGAGGAAAAAAATGTTTTTGATGAAATCCACTTCATCTTAGCTACACATTCAACAACACCATCATCTAAGACAGTGAATACTGAAATCTGACAGCTAGACATTGTCTACAGAGACATTAAATCTATAACTACAATGTTGTGACAATATCAGCTGTTAAATAACAAGGAAAAGGAATTTCATGAATGAATGAAACCACAACCCCTTGCATTTTAAATATGTGGGGCATTTTCATCACTTTCATTTTAAATACATTTCTGACCCTGGTATATTAGCACTTTATGGATTTGGAAGAGACACTAAATGTTCCTCTTCAACCTGTTTAGGGTGGAAGGTACTATAAGCAGTTCTACACATGAGATTTTCACTGAAAACCATGCGCTATGATTTCGCATCCTTTATCATACTGGAACACTGAATCACACTAGCAGAATAGAGAAGATTGCTGTTGACAAGAGCACATCGCATGAAGACAATCTGACAATCCCTTTTCTCACATAACAACTCACACTTTAGGTACCATTTTTGCAACTTTATTAGGAACTTTCTCATACCTGTTTTCTTTAGATTGGCTGTCAATGTACATCTGAGATTCATCTCCTTAAAGGAATAGTTCATCCAAAAATTTTAATTAGCTGAGAATATACTCACTCTCAAGCCATCCAAGATGTAGATGTATTTGTTTCTTAATCATAACAGATTTGGAGAAATTAGCATTACATCACATGCTCACAAATGGATCCACTGCAGTACAGTAAATGGGTGCCGTCAGAATGAGAGTCTAAACAGTTGATAAAAACATGTCAACATGAAAAGCTGATGACAACCTGTTTTACTTGTAAAGGATTACAAAAAAGCAAGATTTTTAATTATCAAAAACATGCACTTTTGAATTTCTCACAATAAGAAAGTTAAGAGAGTCAATTAGAACATGAGGTTTTCGATTCTCGCAACAGGTTTCTTGACTTTCATATTCAGCTGTTGACTGATTTGTTTAAAAGAAATCTGCACACTGCTGTCACAGATGAAAAAAAAAAATTAAATAAATAAATATAAAAAAATACAGTATTGCTGAAATACTGAAGTGAAGCCAACATGTGGGACACCAGGATGTTGACATAAAGAGTTTGTCACACAGGGGTAAAATGAACCGTGAAGCATCTTGCCTGCGGACATGTTTTCTTGCTCCCATAGAAGATAGTGCTTTTACACAATCATCTCAAAAAGCTTTTCTATGTTGTGCTTCCCATCTGGATGAAAATTATTTCATTAAAGTACAGATACACACACAGAGTGTCATCATTCAGGATGATCTCTATGCACGGTTTGTTAGCTTGAGATTTTGCATGATTAAATATCAATGAAAATTAAATTAAATATAATCATTTTATTCAAAAAGGATACATTAAACTGATCAGTGACAGCAGTCAACAAAACAACAACAACAACAACAACAACAACAACAAAAATCCCCCAAAAAATGCATCATGGTTTTGACAAAAATAATAAGCAGCACAAATGTTTTTAAACATTGATAATATGAAATGTTTCTTTAGCAGCAAATCGGAATATTAGAATGATTTCTGAAGGATCATCTGAGACTGAAGATTGGAGCAATGATGCTGAAAATTTAGCTTTGCCATAAAGAATAAGTTACATTTTAAAATAAATTAAAAAAGAAAACAGTCATATATATATATATTTATATATGGGGGATTTTTTTGTTGTTGTTGTGGAAAAAAATATATATATATATTTTTATAGTTTGCTATAAGGCATAGTTTGCTGTCACTGATCAGTTTAATGTATCCTTTTGTACTTTAATGAAATCATTTTCATGTATATATATTTTTTGTATTAATAAAAGCACCAGCGCCAAAATTTTAAACGGTAAAATGACAATAACTGGAACGGAACTTTGCTTTGGATAAAACATTTGACAAATTCATATATATTATATCAACCTCACATTAACACATTCTTTAAAACAATCATAGGTGCTGTTAGGTTTTTTTTGTTTGTTTGTTTGGTTTTTTTTTTTTTTTTTAAGAACCCTTTTATTTAATATTCAAGAAGAAAATATCCTAAATAAGAACAGAGCTCTTTCAAACCAAACGCAATTTATCAATCTGCCCATTTGTGTTAAATTTTCTATTTCCACGGTCAAGCTGCTGTTGTTTTTGCCATTTACTCACAAATCCTCAGTGCTAAATGGATCGCAGGCTCTTTGTAGACTGTCAATACACAGCAGATGTCCTGTCACTATGCACTAATCTGTGATGACAGTATTTGCATATCAAAATTAAAACATAAATATGTCCTAATGAATTACGGAATATATTTGAGAATTTATCTAATTACTATAACAAATTATTGTATTTTATGATTTACAGACAGTCTGCTCTGTCCGCATGCAATGTGGCATGGAATAAAAAAACTGATCCCATTATAAGTGCTTGTGGTGTAGACAGCGTTGTTGATTATAATTGGAGAATGTATAGTTTTGCTCACTCTCAGTGTAGACATGCGTTACAGCTGACACGCTCTCTTGCAGCACAGACAGCTTCATTTACTATACCGAGAGCTTTTTGATTTATCACGTCATTCTCTTGCAGTGCAGATACAGAATTTGCATGCAAATTGTCAAAAAATGTAAGCATTATGGCAGCAGGCTGGACTTTCAGTATCCCTATTCTACTCATTGGGCCAGAGGAATTAAAAATTTGTCCCAGGCATAAACAGACCTGATATAAATGCCCTAAAATCTATAAAATCAGAAGCTAAAATGTTGCACACCTTGACCCCAATAATATATTTCACGCAATTTATGGTTGACGATGAAATGCTAGCTGTCACTCAACATAATAAGATTTTTAGCAGTGATATTGGAATTGCCAGCGGTTGAATGATATTAATGTCAGCGCTGACTCTGGAGTATTTGCTGTCTAATAAGCTCACTTCCAGCAGACATCTGTATCATCTGTCACTGTCAGACGCATGCAGGCCTGCTTTCACACTGCTGTTCCTTCTCATATTGAAATCTCACAACCGGACACCACTGACATAACACTCACGTCAAATCTGACACATGCAAGACATTTCACACGCTATCAACATCTTCACATATACACGCTATTAAGTAAGGGCAGATAAACAATAACAGACAAGCAAAATCAAATTTTTTAATGATGTTCATTTATAAATTATTTGAGGGCAGTTGACAGAATTGCTGCGTTGTGTTCATTTGCATGTGTCATTTTAAACACTTAAGCGATTTTAATCCAGGAAAATGTCTCATTGCGCTTAAAAACTGATAAATATCCTATGACAATATCCTCATAAATATCCTTGTGAACACAGTTAGTTATGTCTTAAGTGAATGTAAGCAGCTGAGAAATAAATCAAATGTGTATCATTATACTGGACCCTTGCATTAGGTCTTAAAGTGACAGCAGCCTAAAACTCCTGCTGTTTAATATTAACAAAAGACAAAGAGAAAACCTCTCACAGCCCACAATATACACACACTATACACACACACACACAAAATCTATATTATTTAATTAATTATGTATATGTTTAAGACAGTTTTAGAAACTTATGTCACCCTCTAAGATGCCGCAAAACTGGCAAAATATCAAACCGAGTGGCAGATGTAAATAAATAATGCTACATCTTTTCTCAGAGCTAACGCCACTTGTGCAAAGAGTTTTAATTTTGCAATGACCAACTGGTTCCACTGTGATTTTAAACCTAAAAAATAAACTTAGATTCTGTAAAATGTTTTGCTTGAAAAATTGTGTTTGTGCTAACTGTATTTAAAAATAAATGCTTCTTGGTTTGATATTTTGTTATATAAGACAAGATATTCATACATTTTTAAGTCTGGCTTAAGTGGCCAAATTATTTTTGGACCCACTATATACAGGGTTCAAGAGAAGTGTTATTGGAAACCTGATAACATCCCTTAAAGTTCTCCTGCAGAACAAAACTTTACTCTTAACTTCAGGCTGAAACTATTTTAAAAATATTTTGACATGGTAAAATTAAGACAAGACACTGGTGATGATTTCAGGTGAAACCTGCTATATCCTATCACAATGTTTCTCAATCACAGGAGCCCCTGATTGTACCTGAGCACCACAGGCCAGCGAAAGTGTGAAGATAAGGTCACAAAATTTCAATTACCGATTTCAGCTGAGCAGAAAATTACATCTCAGGGACAAGGAGCAAATAAAACACTGGTAATAGGCAAGTGCAACACTACTGATATGTTTCCTCATTTATGTGGGCAGCAGCAGCTAGTGTGTCATAATACTGCACTGCTTCAAAGAAGTTAGTTAAGGGATACTGGACTTAACTGGTAATCTTACACTAAATGGAAAAAAACATTTATTCTTTCTTTTAAAGAGTTTTTGCTTTGTTAAACAACATATTTTGTGCTCTAAGATACCGTGTATAACAACTAGGAAAATTACTTTGCAAGTTTCTGTTGAACTTTCTTCAGTGTGGGCTGGATATAACCTCACGCTTATGAATCATCACTGACATTTACATGTGAGAAGCAGATAGAGGTTTCTTCATTATATATTTGGTCTCTGACGTTTCACTACACTTTAAAAATCTTTCTGACTATTATTATACTTATATTAAATGTGCCATATTAAGATGTTATTCATTAAGTGTTTTCGTATCAGTTTAATTTTAGATTGATAGAGAAATAGTATGACAGATAGAACAAAAGAACACCAGAGAGATAGACAGATCCGTTATGTCATGTCTTGACTAAGACAGTTTTTCCTCTACAATAAAATTGCAATAAAAAGCAACAGAATTAAATAATAGCTTTTACAAAGGAAAAGAAAGATGTGATGCATAGTGTGTAATTAAAGTTTCATTAGTCTAATTATTCAAACTATATTTTGATTTTGAAACTTTGCTGGAGCTCAAAGGGAAATAGAAAAGAATGTCAACAAACTACTTTATGATGCTGATTTATTTTTATGACTGAATTTTACATGAAAGGGGAAAAAAAATCTGATTCTTCTAAAAAAAATCAAGTTTCGTTAAGTTAAAAAAGCACACACACTAGGCTTAACTTCATAAAGGTAATTTTGTGATGATAAATTTAAGAGAAATTGGAAACTTAATGCAAAAAAGTCTTGTTTTATGTAAACAACTAAAAGCATTTCTGCCCCCTAATTAAATGAAAACATTTTACCTCTCTATAGAAAGTGTACCAAAATATCTGTACAAGTGACTGAAGCGCACACTGCAGACAGTGAAGAGTTAACAGAATCTAATACGGCTGTTACCCAGCACTTAACCCCGGATTGCTCCAGGGAGAATCAACCTGCAATCAGTAGCACTGGACTTAGAATAGCCTGTTAAGTGGCAACTAACTAGTCAACAAGTAACAGCTGAAGCGCTCAGCATAAAACTTAAGAGTTGACCTTTTGATTGCCAGATCAAACTTTCCTAGAGCTGCAGAATAGTCATTACCCTGCCACAGGGCTTAAAAAAAAAAAAAAAAAAAAAAAAAAAAAAAAAAAAAAAAAAACAGTTAGTTCACTCCAAGCAGAATCGATATTTTAACGTTTCTGTTCCAGTGTTCCTCTCATATTATTACTGTTCCGAAACTGGTTCGGGTAGAAGAAATACCGGTTAATAACTTTATTTTTTAAAAACAAATTTCTTTGCCTACAATTTGCCTAATAATAGCCAGCATCATCTTTTCTAGATTTTGGCCAAATGTAGGCTACTAAAAAAAAAAAAAAAAAAAAAAAAAAAAATCTATCAACACTTTAAAGACATCAAAGTATTTTTAAGATATTTAAAAATGTTTGCTGCATTGTTAAAAAAAAAAAAAAAAAAAAAAAAAAAAAAAAAACATTTGTATAAGATTGCGTTTTGAGAGTGAAAAAAATAAGTCGTGACTCACGTTGCACGTACATCACTCACGATGCACGTCGCAAATAATGAAGGCTAAAATGCCTGTCGGCTAAAGCAAAATGTTTACAAACATTATAAAAACAGTTATTAGTTTATCTACAAAACAAATCCTCTAAAATTTAGGCAATAAAAACGTCAATCCAAAAACAAATTAATTCAAGGTGAAGCTGATGCCTACCTCTCTCATTCGGCATGAATCCAAATGTTTTAATATTCCTAACGTATCTGGATGCTAAAATATTATTTATTATATAGTGTTTGTACTTTCATCGACATAAAACATCATCCTTCACATCGGCTATATCAGCACAGTGAGGCGCGGCCAAGCTGAACGCAACACATTTTGTACAACAGAGCAGTGTAACTTTTTATTTGTTTCTTTAACTGTATTTTATTTTAATAATGAACAGGCTTCAATATAGCAAAATTATGTTGTGTGTGCGTGCAAGGTGTTGGTGCGATGGTCATACCAACACTGTCTGGTTATACAGAAGCAAGACATTATTCAAAGTTGTCAAGCTTTTGCAAAATAATTAAAACTGTAAAGCTTTTGCAAAATAAAGAAAAATACTCTTTGCTGTTTCGTTTTCCTTTCCAAAAACTTTGGAACGTGTCACAATGAACCGCAATTTAGCAATTTTTTTCTTTCGTCTCGTTAATCTGTCAATATGATTTAAGTGAAAAATATTTAGTGTATATGCCTACATTCCTTTTTATGTAAGCCTGTAGTTTTTTTGTTTTATACATTCACAGAAGTGCTGCAGGTGCGTGTGATCTGTTGATTCATCTTACACTATCCTCGGTACTATGATGAGTTCACAGATGAGCGGACATTTCACTTGTTGGCTTCAGCGTCACATTTGCATAGGACGTACTACATGAATTCGTGATTGGTTGACAGCAAATTTCAAATATTAAATGGAACGATAAAATAACGTTATTAACCGGTTAATGACCATTTCAAATTTTTGATTCTGTTCGGAACTATAAAATTTGATTTTGTTTCTGGTTCTGTTCCTGTCAAAATTTTGTTCGTTTCCGGTTTTCGTTTTCATTTCTTGAACTGGTTCAGAGCCCTGGCCTGCCATTTGATCCCGTGCTGCTTTCATCTCTACAGGGTTCAGAAATTAGCATGATCAATTGCTGCTGTGGCAAAACAATCTTGTAAAATGTCCATTTATGAAACCATGATAGGTCAGTTCTATCTGTGATCGTGTTAGTATTGAGCTCAGCTCTGGTTTTGAAACACGTTTATTTGATTTTTTTGGACTGGTTTGTCTAAAGTGACATGCTAGCATCAGCTAGCAGAGTTTGAGGTTTAGCATTTAATTCAGTAAGATGACAAACACAGGAGGTCAGTACTAATGAAATCTAGTTTCATGCACTTTAACGAGCAGTTAAAGCAAAATGAGATCTGGTTGTTGTGAAAGGGACAGTCGACTCAAAAATTAAAATCCTTATTTACTAACCCTCCTGTTGCTCCAAAATTGTATGTACTGTATGACTGACTTGCTTCTGTGAAACACAAAAAATCTACTTTGAAAAATGTCTCTGTTATTTTGCAAACCATTCAGTTGTAGTCAATGAGATCTTATGTTATTTAGATCAAGAAATCCTTCAAAATATGTTCTTTTGTGTTCTGCAAGAAAGTCATAGTAAATTATAATGATTTTCTTTTCCTTTTTTATCCCTTTAAATCAGGAAGAAGATTTTATTGCTCAAATATTGCTTATTTCATAGTTCAGGAAATGTAATGAAGATCTAACTGTTTTCATATCAAGGTGTATTTAGCAGTTTTGGATGTTTACATTTGATAACTTGTGTGTTAAATTAAGATATTTACAAAATGAGTAGCCTACATTACTGCCTCCATAAACTCTGGACTTTCTTTAAACCAAGACCTTCTAAGCTGGTGACGTAATTAAAGAATAATAACGGAAACAAACTGATATTGATCATAAGCTTGTGTGCATTTGTATACCGTTACTGAATAGCAATGAAATTTCCAGAAAATACTACTCATTTAGATTTATGAGGAGACAGACTACATTTTCCATCATTCTCTGAAGCAGCATTATAATTATAAAAAATATTCAATTTTCTTCTAATCAAAATTATATAAACATACATAATATTATATGGGTATTTATGGAATTAGTCATAACTCTCTCTCAATACATGAAAAAAGAGAGAAAAATTAAATTAAGCATGTCAAACTTTCTTCCAATCAAAATTACATGCATTATTTTCTTAAAAAAAAAATGGAATTCCACTATTGAACCTAAATCCACTTTATGAAGAGACAGACTACATTTCCCATCATTCTCTGTAATAGCATTATACTGATAAAATACACAGCTTAAAAAAAAATCAATTACACACCAAATGGAGACCCTTTGCTCTTCATGTCTTGCATTAGTGCTACAAAACTCGTTCTATCTCAGTAAGTGAAAAAGAGAGAAGATTATTCAGCATGTAAAATTTTCATCCAATCAAAATGACTTTTTTATGTTTTCCAAACTAGCCATTAGAAACTTTTCAGGAAAGCTTGAATGCATACTCCTACAGGTCATTTTAGATAAATGAGATTTGCTTTTACTGCTAATTATTTAGTTCAAGTTTTTATTTCCTCTTGGAAAGAGGTTGGAAATGGAATCTAATGACGCATTTGTGTCGATTCAGATATTGCTTAGGTCTGGGATGATACACTAATCTGCCGATACTTGTGTGCTGATTAAATATATATATATAATTGAGTATTGTTTGCTTATTAAAGACTAGTCAATGGAAAATACTTGGCCATACCTTTAAAGAAACTGTATATGATGAGACATATTAAAAACAGCGCATCACATCTTTCTGAACTTTTATTTCAGGAGCATACACATACACAGTGTATATTTTAAAGTACCTTGAAACTTTCAAGTAGCCTACCAAAACCCTGAACTTGCACATGAATATAATAGTTAAATGTTCAACAAAATGATAAAACAAAGTGCTATGTTACTTTGCACACTGTTTTAGTCATATTTTGTCATGTTTTCCCAGCAGTGTGTAAAATCCGAAGTGTATTACTTGGGATTCAAAACGTGAAGGTGCAGAAAGAATTCTCAAAGAGGTTTGAGCCTGGTTTTGCTTTCTTGTGGCGGCTTGAAACTTATACAATGTCATCTAATACAGCAGCGCTGAGAAGATTGTTGTAGCTATGATTGATGTATGACAAAGCACCGTGAGAGCTAGAGAGAGCAGATGGCTCTGAATGCTTACTAATCACTTTCGCGGTACTTTGAAACCATACGCCGATCGGTCTGTGCGCTGCTGGCTATAGGTTACATTACGCCCTCTGTTGGAATAAACGCAGTCTCTTCTCCCCACCACCTCTTATGAAAAGTAAAATAATGAAATGTAAATTGATTCTGAGATAAACCAATCGATTTTTAAATCGTTTTAAAAAGAATAGTGATAGTTAGGTGAATCGATTTTTTCTCCCACCCTTACTAATGCTACAGAAAAACTAGTTCCCTTTCAAGGGAACTTCGAACTGCGTCCTCTAGGGGTCGCTATGGGGAACACCTCGTCGTGACCCGTGTCTGAAGCATACAAATGAAAAAACACCAACGAGTTGGCCGGCGACAGCCTCTGACGTCACTACCGGTGCGACTATAAAACAGGCACCGGGGAAAACACGTCATTCTCTTCTTCGTCTTCACTGACTGTTTTGTTTGAAGCGTGCATCTGAAAGAACCGGTAAGAGCGCTCTTTCTCTGTCTATCATGGCGACTACTAGCAAGCGTTTAGACAATGTATGCATCCGTGTCGGCGTTATTTGACACCCGATGACACACACGATCTTTACGTGATTTGTTTGGGTAAAGAGCACGCACACGATGTCTTTGAGGAGGCAATCTGCATGTATTGCGAGCGTTTTTTCAAGGAAAAAGCTCCGCTCTCGTTCGTCTCACTTTCCGAAAAAAAAAAAAAAAAAAAAAAAAAAAAATGCAGCCATCTGCTTCCCGCGGTTCAGGACCCGCCGCTGCTGAGGCACGAAGGAGAATGAGCTCGTGAGAATTTCAGGTGGATCTGTCTGAATGGTTTAAAGAGGGACTTTCCCTTTCGCGCTCAAAATGGCGGCGGACGAGAGAGAGCCCTCGGGAGGATGATGTTATATCTTTAACACTTTCTGATACTGAGGTTAGTGCTCTGCTGGGTTTTTTTTACCCAGGAAAAGCAGGAGATATTTGAGGATGGTGAAGAAGCTGAGGCTGAGCCTTCTCAATTCTCCTGCCCTGCGTATGTAGAGCTGTTGGAGTTTATGGATCGCGCCTCGATGAGCGTTATCTGTCCGACCCATAGCCCTCCAGCTCAGGTAAGCCTTCCATTTCTGCCTGATCTCCATACAGAGATCGAAAGGAAATGAAAGAGGCCGTTTTCTTCTCGCATCCATCGGTTTCAGCATAAGAGTTTTGCCGACATCGAGGCGATGCGCGGGGAAAACGGCTATGAGAGGATGCCCCCTGTAGAAAGAGCTTTCATTCTGCGGGGGAGACATCCTCTCTTAATCTCCCTCCTTGCCATCTAAGCCCCTTCAAGCAATGCATATTACTTAAATGGCAAGGCATACGCAGCAGCAGGTCAGGCTGTGGCTTTATTACAAAATAAATGCTTCAAGCATATCAGACTGATCTGCTAAGAGACCTGGATAGAGGGCGAAGGCCTTTTTCCTGATCAGGTAGCCGAGCTGCGCCGCACCACAGGCCTCTCTCCGGGCTACCAAGCAGGCCGCCTCTGCCAAGCGCAGGACTATGGCGGCCATGGTGGTGGCGGAGAGACATCTGTGGATGAACCTGGCAGACATCGGGAAGAAAGAAAAGGCTTTCTTCTCGATGCTCAGGTTTGGCTTCTGAACTTTTCGGTATTTCCGTTGAGACGGTGATCGAGAAGTTCGGGGAGACGAAGGCGCACTCCGCTGCTTTCAGATCCTTCGTTCCACGAAGGTCCAGGTCTGAGCCCGAACAACATAGGGGTCCTGGACTGTCTCGATCTGAGGATCAAAGACGGGCACAGAAGGCTCGTGTCACGACTCATGCTCCTCCCCCACCTGCGGGCAGGGTTAAGAGGAATTGTGGCGTCACAAGGGGGTAAGCAGAACCTAAGGGATGTGATCCAGACGAGGCAGCGTTCTCGTCTGAGTCAGAGTGATACTGAGGTATCTACTCGTTCCCTTTAGGGATTTTTAACTTCTGCTTTTATCCTCCCCTTCCTAATTCCCCTGTAACCACCAGCTCTCCACCTGATCGAGGTTAGGTGGAAACCTCTAACGCATAACAGTCTCCTATGCTGGACCTATAATGTTTTGGCTGGTTCTATGTTCATAGCAACCACCTTACTGATGGTCCGGACTAAAAGGAGGCGCCCCTTGAGCGGGGCTCCAGCGCAGGAGTGTGGGAGTATAAAAATAACCCTTTCTGTATATACTTATGTGTAAATTGCTGGTGGTTATGTGTCTACTAATAAACTCTGTGAGTTTCCTTTGCAGTGCTCAGTTACAGTGTTTACTAAACACTCGTCAGCACCAGCCATCCGGCTTCATGTTCCGGTATTAGGCGGCTGAGATCACAGGTTTCTGCGGGAGCCTCCTTGATCATCAGGCCTGGCACAGCACTGCAGGGAATTTCATGGATGTCCGGCCAGGTCACCCTGACGGGTCTCCTGGCCGCTTAGGTGCTGTCGCATCCAGCGGGAAGTGAAGGTGGCAGTTACAGAAGTCCTCTTGTATATGCTGCCTCAGGTGATGCTCCCCTCGCTAGAGGTTTATAAAATTCGAGCTTGCCTCTCCCGTGCGGTTCAGCGCCTCTGCGATGCTTAGGAACCTTTAGGTACACACGCTAAGCTCTGTGTACTTTCTGAAAACCACATGGTGGTCAGTGTGCACGTGAACACTTTACGCACTTTCTAAAAATCCACGTATTGGTAAGTGTGCACGCAAGACTCTGCGCACTTTCTGAAATCCTGTATGGTAAGGGTTACGCGCTCCGCCTCGTTCCCTTTCTTGAGATGATTAGACCTTGGTTCCTTGGGCTCCATTCAGCCAGTGTGTATTTGTTTATACACTTCAAGCATCGCTTCCCTCAACATGAGGGGCTATTCGGGCGATTCTCGTGGTAGTTTAGCAGCGCTCCCCTTTTCCAAGAAGGGTCGCCTATGAGCGTGCTACTCTGGATTCAGGAGTTCTCCTCTCATATGAGACTGAGTTCACTGTTTTTCCCAGAGCGCTCCAGCAAATTATTTCCACAGATCGAGTTGATGACTCTCAAACATACTTTTTTGAGATGCACCATTCCATCTATGAGCTGCTCTATCAGAGTGCCAAGACATCCCTAAATCAAAACAGTATTAAGTTCGCACGCTAGTTGGTAAGTGTGCACGTGAAGTCTTTGCACACTTTCTGAAATCCACACTGTGGTAAGTTCGCACGCTAGTACTCTGCGTTCTTTATAAAATCCTATATGGTGAGGGCTTCGCGCGGTTGCTTCGTGCCCTTTCTTGAGCTGGTAAAAGCCCCGTTCATCTTGGGCGCCACTCCACCCATGTATCCTCGGATACCTATCTAAACAGGGTGTTGCTACTGGAGATCTGTTGAGACAGCTCCTTCAGCAAGCTTTTGCGGAAGCAAGCTGTAGCCCCTGTGTGACAGGCTAGACTTAGTATAAAATGCTAGGTTCCTAGCTGTATCCCTTTAAAAGGAATCTTTCCTGATTCCAAGCCTTTAGCTCTACCACCGGGTCGAGGCCCTAATAATTAAGTTGGGTATGTAGCTTAGGCCTTTGGCCGTAAGGGGTATTGTCACAGACAGCCGTCTAAACGTCCCGGGGGCAACTCCCATTGAAATGGTAGAGTTGGTACTTAGTGTTCGCCATGATTTTGGCCTGCACTCCCCTCAGCATGGCAGCGTGGGTATACTGTTCCCCATAGCGACCCCTAGAGGGCGCAGTTCGAAGTTCCCTTGAAAGGAAACGTCTCAGGTTATGAATGTAACCATGGTTCCCTGAGTAGGGAACGAGACACTGCGTCCTCTAGCTCCCTGCCATGCTTCGGACGCAAGCTTCAGACGAAGAAGTGAATGACGTGTTTCCCCGGTGCCTGTTTTATAGTCGCACCGGTAGTGACGTCAGAGGCTGTCGCCGGCCAACTCGTTGGTGTTTTTTCATTTGTATGCTTCAGACACGGGTCACGACGAGGTGTTCCCCATAGCGACCCCTAGAGGACGCAGTGTCTCGTTCCCTACTCAGGGAACCATGGTTACATTCGTAACCTGAGACGTTTTTTGGTAAAACTATGAACGTCACAAACATGCTGTAGAGCTATATTCATTGACGAGTCAGAGAGTTTTGGGATTATCAAAAGCTTTGACTCAGAAAATCACCCCCACGCCCTCCTCAACCTTCCAAGTCACCCTGAGAGGACAAGACTCTTCAAAAGGAACTTCCTGTCTGGCTCCGTTACACACATTACATGCTTGAGTCTCTGCAGAGTGCAGATAGAGTTCTATCATCCTTCATGGGTTACCTTAAGCAGCAGCATGTATCGTGCATTACCCCACCACTGCCTCACGGAGGGAAAGAGAACACAGGTTACAGGCGAAACTGGGGCAGGTATTCTCATGAAACTCAAGTCCACTTCTCTTTAGGGACAAACGGGGGCTATGAGCTATTTTTACCATTTAGGTCTCTGCCTGCATCAGCGTTAGAAACTGCGGGTTTACTACCACCTATTTCATTTCTGCACCTGATGAGGGCTGATGGTAGGCTTTTAAAGTTTTCATATTTTAAGAAAATTCCTTTTTTCCTTTCTCTCTTAGTTTCACTTAATGACAAAGAAAGGAATATTTTGCTTTTTGCACTAATGTGACAAAATGAAGAGCAAAGGATGAGCATTAGTTGAGTAATTGGTACTTTACTTACATATTTTGACTAATTCTGATGCTAGTACGGAGATAGATAGATAGATAGATAGATAGATAGATAGATAGATAGATAGATAGATAGATAGATAGATAGATAGATAGATAGATAGATAGATAGATAGATAGATAGATAGATAGATAGATAGATTCTACAGAACAACAGTTAGACCAACAGACTGATAGAACAGACACGACAGACAGACAGATATTCTATCTGGGCTGTTTGGCATTAACAGTACACAAACTCAATTGTCCAGTCGGCGATCTCAGTTACAGACTCAGATAAGCACACAAACAGCTCATGGACTCTGCTGCTCCTCTATTTGGCAGCATCTGAATTTAAGCTGCCCTGAAGAATGACCCTGCGAGGCTGTCACAGAGGTGTCAACACTTCCCAAGTCATTTATCTCACATAATGTCACTGCTGTCAATCACAGAGCTGCTCAAATCTCCAGCAGCGTGATGTGGGAGCCGTGCTAATGAGAAATGCATTGTTATTCTATGACAAAATCACCCCAAACCATATTCTCCAACTGAGGACACCAAACACCACAGGACTGCTGCTATTTAAAACACACTCAGAACACTATGCGCTGAATTCTGTGAGCAAATGAGGATGTATAACTGCACATGCTATCATTTATTTATGTAGCTAGTATTGCATTTAGTGAATGTGTCCAATAGAAACTCAGGGGGTCTACTGAAATAGAGATAGCAGTATTCAGTCAGTCATGTGATCTTGACATGAGGCCACCCCTCAGTTAGCAGGCTACTTCATCTAATGTGTACTGTACAGAATTTGAAAAAAAATATTTTTTAAAAAGCACTATTAATATCTAACTGTAAAAGTTAATTATAATTAAGAAAAAAAAAAAGGTCACTGAAAAATGTAAATAAAAACAATTTAAATAATAAATGTGATTATTTAATAAATTATTACAAATTAAATAGAATGAATAATAATAAATAGCTAAATTTTATATATATATATATATATATATATATATATATATATATATATATATATATATATCTATATATATATATATATATATATATATATATATATATATAATTAAAATCAAATAAAAGTGTGACACTTACTCATGGTCTTCCATTCTTATTAACTGACTATCCTAAAAGCACACAGATATGAAGAAACCCAGCACAAATCACAGTTACATACGGATGAGAAGCCAGCAGCACAATAATCAATTTAAAGGAGTTATTGGTGACATACTTCTATCTGTCCCATGATTGCATTTATACAATCTCCTTCACCATGGAAGATTTATGGATATCAGGGGGAATCTGCATTCTTCATTTTGCTCTTCTGTGTGT
Source organism: Cyprinus carpio (assembly GCF_018340385.1). Taxonomy (NCBI): domain Eukaryota; kingdom Metazoa; phylum Chordata; class Actinopteri; order Cypriniformes; family Cyprinidae; genus Cyprinus; species Cyprinus carpio. Next base: position 24,500,057 of record NC_056609.1, on the reverse strand, counting down.
CCTTTTTTATCACCACAATCACAGCATGCTTAATTTGATTGATCAAACATCTAATTCTCTTTCCATCCTCACAAAGGCCTCTTAAAGATTTTATTGACTGAAGACACTAGAGGGTCTGTCAGATTGAGTATTGCCTGTGAGGGACAGTCATTTCTATTAGCGGCCTATTTCAGCAGGCGTTTGACTGAAGGGGAGCGGGAGGTCAGATCTATCTGACCATTGAAAGCTCGACAATGGCACTGAAGACCCAATGGAATGCAAGATGTGTACAAATCGATACAAAAAGAGGAATTGACGTTTGCCCTAGTCCTTGGGGTCAACAACAGCCACTATAGTCTCAGCATGGAAGTCTGTAAATGTTCACCTTACAGTAGGACACACACAGTGAGCAATGAAGCTGAGAGCTACTGGCTAGAGAGATTGAGGTGAAAAGGTTCAGATGTACATAAAAGGTCTTCAGATACCAAATGACAAGAGATTTGTCGCATTTGTCTAGGAGTATCAGAAACTCATATGAGAACAGACCGGTTTGATGTCCCTTAATGTCCATCAACACATCAGCATGCTTCTCTGAGGGGATGGACGCCCGTTTACATACAAAAACAAGGTCGAGGGTGACAAGGTTTATAATTGACCATGACAACTGATTAGTGCTGCTAACCGCAGGCAAAAGCCCTCCACAGAGCTGGCTGCAGTTTATTTAAAAACAGCAATAACAATACAGCTGCATTTAGATATTAAAAGCAGCATCATCATATTCCACAAGGGTCAACATGGTCAAATCTCTCTGAGGATGCAAAAATAATATAATATAAAATATAAATTATTATTATTATTGTTGATGTTGTTGTTGTTGTTGCTGATGCTGCTGTTGTTGAATATGCTGTAATACTCAGAAATAAAATAAGTAAACCTCATTAATGAGCCACACAGCTCAGGTTTTTGTGTTCATATTGACATGCTCCAGTAGAGGGTATAATACCTAAACCAAATAATAAAGCACCATCCCATATTTAACTGAATCTATTTAGGGGGAAAAATATATATCAAGCAGACAGAAATTGAATTGCTTGAGTTTATTCTTATATACTGTTTATTTGAGTGTATAATGTAACATTTGCTAATTAGTTGTTTTGTCTGGCTTGAGCAAAAAAATAATGCATAGAAACCATCTGTTGGGGAAACATTTATGAAACGTAAATAATTTAGTTATAATGATCTGGCAATGAAATTGAATATTTTACTTTGTCATATAAAATGTGGAAACATCTCAAAGCTTCCAATTTTCAGTGCTTATATCAGTGCTTCATACAAATATATCTTCACTACATACTGGTTTATATATTTAATAATAATAATAATAATAATAATAATAAATCAATAAAAGTAATAGTACCATGTTAAAACATTATATATATATATATATATATATATATATATATATATATATATATATATATATATATATATATATATATATATATATACATACATTTGAATACTTAAACAATGTAAATTATATTCATCAAAACTGTGGAGTCCTAATAATAGCAAAGTAATTAAAATCCTAAAGGACATACATATTGATAATATGTATACCTTGTGATTGTGCACTATATATAATGTCTATAATGAAAAATGCTATTGTCAAATGAAATTATGCACACGCTGAATTAGTACCTCACTGCAAGTTCTGGGAAGCATGCAACGCAGGTGATTTTAAGTCAACACTGCAGAGCCTTGTCTCTGAACACCTTCATTTATCCACATGCCTTTTGGTGTAACGTTAAACACTCATACAACAATCTTCTCCAAGGGACTGAAATATCCAGGGGAACCTATTAAGAGCATATCCATGCATTTATAAATATGCAAGCAAAGAATTTGCATAGCATTCATACTGAAGACGTGATTACATTATGCTTGTCAGGATCAGCCAGCACTGCTAATGTAAAATTAATGTCTGCACATAAATCTGTTTTGATGACTTGATGAAGGTTAAAGGAGCATGTCAGGCAGACCGACTGACATAAATAAAACCAACACTAACCATGTTAGTGCAAAGAGTCAAATTATGAATATAAAGAGAATTACATTTGACTGAAATGCGTACATTCACCTTTTTTGCCTGGATTTTTTTTCACATGAAGTCTTTTTATCTGAAAATCCAGGAACTCTTTAATTAGGGGGTCTGAAGGTGGTGAATTACAACTTTTTTTTTTTCCGCATTTAGTTCTTTTTTCATATTAAAAATGATTTTCCATTAATACTCCTACTCTCATAGTGGGTCTTTTTTGCTATTTAGCAGGGTATTGTATGCCATATGCCTTCTAGAGTTTACCAAGACAATAAATCTGGTGAACATTCAAATGTTTTGTAGAAGTTTCGGTCCAGTGAAGTGGCAAAATGAAATTATGCAAACAGTTTGGATATCTTACCTATTACATTAGATATCTCAATACCTTTGGATAATATTAGCTTCTGAACAACACTGCAGTAACAGTTTTAAACAAGATTTACTATCTATATTTGCACCAGCAGTCAAAATGACAAATAAATCATAAAAAAAAACATAAAAAATATTACATTTTAAGAAGCTCATATGAAGTTCGAGAGATACATATACAGTATTTCAAAACTACCATAAATGTAAATAATGTACTGTGTTCTCTCAGTCTGTTGGATGTAATGAGTTTCCCTGGCAAACTATCATAAATTGCGTAATGCCTTCATACTGGACTTAAAAACTTCCTCTAGATTTAATGTGTCAAAGAGCTTGCAGGTTATAAGTTTGCATGCATAATACTGCATGCTAATAGACAATAACCAAAAATATTTTAAATAACCACTGGAACTACTGGTGCTGGAACCCAAATAATCTGCCACTGGTTCTCCAAAACTTTGGAGAGAAGAACAATACAAACTTACAAAATAAGGCCAAAATAATCAAGACATTCAAACATTCTAATGAGCTGTTTAGCATTTTAATGAGGAGCAGAAGTGTTGTTGTTCTAGAAAACTTGGGGGGTGGGGGGGGTGCAAGTATATCCAAACTCAGACCAACAAAATATGATGTTAGAGTTATGGTGACAATAAAAGTAATTCTCAACTTTCAAATGTGCATAATTTAAAATTTTAAATACTTTCTCCAGCTGTATATGCAGAAATAAACACAAAACATGCATTTATCACATTTGTGCATAACGGCATCAAAGGTGGCTTTTGTGAGCATCTTTCTTGAACTTAAAAAGACAAAGACATGACTTTAAGGATGCATGTGAATAAAGACCACAAGACTGCATGTCTATATCATAACAGATACTCACTGTACAGCCAAACTCAGTTTGGAGAGAATTGTTATTATTATTATTATTATTATTATTATTATTATTATTATTATTATTAAGAAATTAATTTATAATTATATTTACATTTAGAATATTTTTTAATAAAAAATACTGATCTTGCATTAAAAATAGCCTGATTATTATTATTTTTATCATCATCATCATTATTGTTATTATTTTTATTGTACAATTTTAATAGTGTGTGGGAACAGATTCTCTCAATATAAATATGATTATATAAAATACTGATCTTGCATTAAAAAAAATCTATTTAGAATTTTTTAATAGTCTGTGGCAACAGATTTTAGAATCAAATGAATTTAGAATCAAATGTAAATAAAAATAATGTTAATATAAAATAATACTACTATTGTTATTTAAAAAACAAATGCTTCTAAAACACAACTCCTAACAGTCCTATATATAAAAAAAATATATATAATAATAAAAAAGAAAAACTGAAAATAGCCTGGTTTTTTTAAGCACACGTTATTTTGTGTATTCTAGCTTTGGGAAGGCTGACAGGAAGACTATGAACAGGAGTTGCAGCTTATTTTTGTCTGTGTTCACTAGCGTGTCTCAGCACACTGCAAAGCATCCATATTTAGTTTGCGCCGTAAATGAGTGAGTGCGGCGGAGTTCTTCGTGTTTGTTTTGGTCTGTTTGTTTATTGAGTCAGCTGGCCTCTGGGGAAGAGGCAGGATCTGATGGAAATGCAGACGGGAGAACAGTGCTTAAAAGTGTGTAAAACGGGGGGAGGCGTGTTTTGGGAAGACCAGCAGTCATTTGGCTGCCGAGGCTGAAAAGAATCAAATCTCTGAAAGCATTAAGGGAGCTCAGAGCTCCAATTCTGTCTGATCCACGAGTGTCTGTGGGCAAACACTTGCATAGAGAGTAAAGCACAAGGTCAGCGGAAATCATGACAGAATGAGGATGTTTGAGTGCATGGGTCTGGGTTGAAATGCATTGGCCACTATGCTACTGATCCACAATCCCATGAGGCTGTGCACCTGGGCCCTTATAGCCACATGATTGTGAGCATAGAGCTGACAGCTCCCTGCAGAGAGTTCATTACACACATACATGCACAACATGCATTACCATGCAACTACACACAGCTGCTACATCAGGAGATGAGCGATTTCATCTGTTTACTGTACACACATCATGGTGGCAGCTATGATGCTAATCAGGCCCCAAGATATTCTGTCACTCTCCTATATTTTACTATTTATATTATACTGACCTAGTCTCACCTTTGACTAAAAACTGATCCACATTGAAGCTTATTTTGGCCAAAAACTGACAGGAAATTATCCCCTAACTGAGAATAAACAACAACAATTGAAATCTGAAAATGTATTTATAGACTATTGGACGATAAAATAATGACATGGGGAAAAAAAATATTTAAAAACTGGGATTCTCATGAAAGCTACAGAATAATAGCAACTACAACTAATGCTTATTTTGATCATTATCAATAATAATAATAAATACACATACAAATACATTAAAAAATGTCTGCTCATAGTTTGCAAGCAGAAGGAAATTACTACTAAATTACTAAAATAATAGGATACATTATACTACATTATGAATAATAATAAATAAAAATAAATGTAAAAATCAAAAGCACTCCTCTGATCATAGTAATGCATTACTATCACTTTTCTTGTAAATGTTACAGACCTCTTGCATTTTTTAATCCAATTACAGTTATAATCCTGTTACTGTTCTCATACAAATAATGCTACTTGCATTACATGCAAATTTTTTATTTAAAAGTAATGCCTGACAACAAACATTTCATCAAACTGAATATTTTTTTTTTAACATGAAATAGTTTTTTTCCTACTCCATCTAACTGAGACTCACTCAATTTTAGCATGGGTCTTTATAAAAGTTGGAAATACTGACTTATATTTATATATTATATGTTACATATATTATTACGTTAAATTTAAATATTATACAGGTTACCCATGTGAAACTATATGAGTGTCTTTGAAGTTTAATTAAGTTCTTTCCTGTTTTAAACAGGTTAGATTGTAAAAAAAAATGTCAAAATGTGCATATCTATATGCATTGTTATGCATTTTTAACTACTGTAAACTAAAGTCATGTAACTGACAGAGCACACGGACACAACTAATTAATAATGAGCTTTGCAGTCTATTATTTTCATTATACACTATTACTGATTTTATAGTTGCTGCAGCAGTAATACATTTCTAGTGTAACTACAAGTAATTGGAGGTAGTTTCCTCCAGATACTGACTGTTAAAATAGCTTTTCAGGTGGAAAAAACTTGACTGGACAGTCAGTTATCATTCTATGCACACTATAGGTGACCCAAACTACCAAGAACCAGAATTTAATTGCAGAGTTCTTAACACAGAAAACATCTCAGAATATTAGTTCATTTAATCGTTCTTCTGAATAATTCGTAAGGGATTTCAATGTGTTCCAGCACAGGAGGAAACGGAAGGAAAGGCCTGATGAAACATTGTACAGAACAGACCTGAATTCTGCTGAATGATCACTTGGTTAGGATGGCTGGTTGATTGACTGGAGACGGATGATGATGCAAGAAGAATGTAACATAGTTGATGTGTCTCTACAGGGTCGGCCTGTCAGTAATTCTTCCACTTACAGACTTGAAAAGCAAGATAAAAGACATCAGTCTGATCTAATGAGGAACAGTCTCCTCTGGCGTAACCACAGCCAGGGTTCAAAACTAACTTTTCGCCACATCTGCCAAATGTGAGCAAATTGAGAAAATGACTTGCCATGTTTATTTTTTACTGGTCATGGAAATGTGTTCAGTTTTATTTTTGTCCTTATGACAGTTGGATTATTTAGTCAGTATATAATTTCATTTTAAATTATGCAGTATATTGGTTAAATACAAAGTCCAACTGGCAAGTAAATTCTTAGCTGTGCTTGGCAATTAGAGAATGTTCATTTGGTCACTGCATATTTACTGCTTCACTGAATCTTGGTTGTTTCTCATTATTCAGCAATGGGATTAAATGACTTTTGTTTGTTTCTCCTGTGAAAAAGACTCGTACATGTCACATAACCTCCTGTGGAGTCCCTGAAAAGATCAAAAGTGTGTCTCTGAAAACAAAGTAATGAATTCAAACAGACATTCATATTCATTTGACAGATTTTTGAAATTATTTTAATGTGTTCATTGAGGTTGACCTATAACATAAATAAAAGTGTTTTGCATATATTCACAAATAAATAATATTTTCAACCCTCATTCATGACCCTCTGTCCGAAATCAATGTTTAATGCGTGGCTCCTTTAAGGATTGCCAGTAAACAGCCACTGTTATGACTGGCTAACATCGTTGCATAGGAAAATGTATCAACGTCTCCTCACTATTCCGCTTGAGCAAGTGTTTTGAAATCATTATCCATATAAATGATTGAATGACATTGGGTGGGGCTACATTTAAAAACTAAATCTGATGTAAGGTTTTTTTCTTGCTTTAAGACAGCTTATTTACCTGAGGTGATGTAAAACAATTCATCAATGTCTTGCTCTAGAGGCAGCCTTATGCAAATGTATTATCCCGTGTGAAGTCATTATTTCACAATATCCAAACAAGCCATTTTGGAGCTTGCTTAAATGCTTTTTTTGGTACTTGTTTTAAGATATGATGCTTGCAGGACACTTTAATGGTACAAAGACCACTTATATGTCAAGAGATTAATTGGATTTCTTATATCATGACCCCTATAAAGTGGAGTTAAAATAACCATGATGTCAAAACTGACTAAACTTTTACAAATAAAAGTGCCAAGCAAGACATTTTGGGTTACCCAAAGATTATTTCAGTGGACAATTCTTAAAGAACCATTTTGTCAAAGAAACTTCTGTGCAAAGAAAAGTTTTCATTGATGGTAAAGTTTCTTCATGGACCCATAGATGCCTATTTTTAAGAGTGTATTCTAATTTCTTATAAAATATTGCAGAGTTTATTATAAATGATTCATCCATGCACATCATTATTTTTTTTAATTCATGTGCTCTCGTAATCCCATAATCATAATCAAAATTCTCCTTTGAGATAGCTTTTCCCGCAGATATACGTCACAATAGAGAAAAGACGATCACACTTTTCCATTTAAACTTTAAATGAAGCAAAATTAAGAACTCCATGAAGTCTTCTGAGACATGAAAGAGTAATCTCAGTGCAATAAAATAATCCTTTGAGATTAGATAAATATACTGCATGTACAAAACTGCTTTATGTTTGATGTGTCAACTTCGAATTTGATTCTCCAAAATGTATGTTTGGGTGTATTTATAAGTCCTGAATCACTAGTGTTTTTGTTTTTGGTCCATGGGGAATATCAGTCAGAAAGCTGATTATATTGGGCAGATGGCATCATCAAGTGTTCTCTTGCTATCTTGGGAAGGACTTGATTAATTTAATTTGAAGACAGGACATTGCGCTTTGCCGGCAGGCTTAATATTTTATGACGGGTTACATTGGAGCTGTTGGCTGCACCTGTGAGCGGGTAAATAAGTTGGCTTAAAGGCAGAAAAAACCTTGCATCAAATTTAGCATGATGGATCAGTAAGACAGTAAAAGCAGTATCCCCATGATTACTTACAAGCTCACATTAAGTGTAAATCCCAGTTTCCACCACCTGTCAAAACAGAACTGCAGACCCACACACAGAATGCAAAGCACAAGGCGACAACTATTCACATGTCAGCTTTAGGGAAATCCTTACAGCCTATGAGATTCTTAGCATCATTACTTTGATGTGTTGGATATAATTTACCATATTAGTTGCTGTGGGATAGGCATGTTTTTTAAAGCATCAGAGTCTTATTCAGGTGCGAAGAGTTTCATTAAACTGAAATCCGATGGATGGTGGGAGGCCCGCTGTGCTCTCAGCTGGTGCCGTGTGTATGGAGACGGGCCCAGTAGAGCAGAGGGATTCAGAATCCAGCTGGCATCAGTCAATAATTCATTTCTGCCAAATCTCTTCCTGACCTTTTCCAGCGATGTGCATGACAATAGATGTGATGGAGCTCAGTGATGTCCATTAGATGGAAATAAGGAGGCTGTATTGTGTCGCTGTAGCATAGAAAAACTGTGTTCTGATTCACAGAGTGCTCACTATTCCCTACACACTCCGCAGGGGATATCTGTAGGAGTTAACTTCACTTGACAAAATTTGCTTATTTGGAAAGCTCTAGAAGATCACATACTGTAATATTAAGGTCATGTGGATTAGGGGATTTGATTATGATGTGTTTTGCTAATGTGCACATATATTACATGCACACATATTACAGTGTATATTTTTGTAAAAGAAAGGATGCATTAAACTGATCAAAAGTGACAGAATGTTTTGGTAAAATTATAAATTTATTTACTATTTAAATTGTGGCCAAATGCATCACAGTTTGGTAATAAATAAAAATAAGATTAAATTAACTGTTTTCAACATTCAAATTTCCTTTGAGCATGAAATTATCAAATTAGAATCATTTCTGAAGGATTAAGTGACACTGAAGTCTAGTTGCTGAAATTACAGCCATCACAGCAAAAAAAATTTTTAAATATATTAAAATAGTTTATTTCAGTTATAACAACATTCACAATATTACTGTTTTTACTGTATTTTTATCAAATTAATGCAGGCTTGATGAGCATAAGAGACTTGCTTCAAACACAACAACAACACAATTTTTAAAATAAAAATATAAAAATAAAAATAAAAATATTTAAAAATATTTTTGGTAATAAATTAATAACAAAGCATAAAAAATTAGTTTAAGTAAATTTAGGCATCAGAACATTACTCATCATATTTAAAATGTACTGTCTGAAAAAAATGGATATTATTTTAGGAACTGAAGGGGTAAATAAATACCATACATATACAGTACATACAAACATACACACATACATACGTATATATACACACACATACACATACTGTATATACTGTATCCTAATAATACACCAATATTACATTGTCACCCACACAACAATTTCAATCACTTAATCAATAATTTGACAGATTATGGAATTAGAGAAAATTTGTATCTATTCATCTTGCAGATTGGAACCCTATATCTCCTGTCTGAGGGTATTAGCTCATACTCCTTATGTAGAATAAGACTCTGCTTCCTAACAGACCTCTCAAAAATGTCCTGAAGAGAAAGTGGAGACAACATACCAATTATTTTTCCAACTCTGCTAACCACATTTTGAAGTTGTGACCTAAGTTTAACAGTCAAATTGCCAAACCATATTGTAAAACCATAACATATTATAGATTCAATAGCTGATCTGTCAAACAGTAGCATTATAGTTTTATCCACCCCATAAACCCTGAGCCTTCTCAGAAAATTCAAGCGCTGACAAGCTCGTGTACAAACATAGTCCACCTGATGACTCCATTGCAACTGAGAATCAAAGTAAATACCTAAATACTTATATGTTGTTACCTGCTTAACTTCCTCCTGTTTAACTAAAATTGGACTATGATCACCCACCAACCTCGGGTCAAAGATCATTTCTTTAGTTTTTTGACATTCAACATCAAGTTGTGTTCCTCACACCACTGCACAACCCCTTCTATAATCAATCTACAATTGCTTTTCTATTCTATTTGTGGTGCATACACACTCCCTATGATTCTTAAATGTTACTTAAGCTGGCCGAATAACCTGTGAAGTCCACTTTGTATGGACCTATCAGTGATTGGAACGTTCCCAGAGTGTCTGACAGAAGGTGCGTGAGTCAGATGGAGGGTGAGGACAGTCTCTGAAGATGGAGCAGTTGGTGAAGGCTGTTGTGCGATCTCTGTGTGGCAGAACACTGCTATGAGAGAAAGCCACTCTGACACTTTTAAAGCCATTATGTAACCGGCCGTCTGCGTGATTGAGACAGTTCCAGCCATTAAAACACCCAGAGACGAGTAGAACAAACTGGACAGGGTTATTCAGAAATTCTATGACACCTTCTCAGCCAAAAGCAGTGTGTAGAAGGCCAGTCCAAACTCTCCTCTCCATGAAGAAACATAACCACACTACAGAGTTACTGCACAAAAGAGGAGAAAAGAGGAGTAAAATATGAATGAACGAATGAATAAATCCACCAAAGCTGAAATCTCAGCTTCTTCTCCAGAGAGCGTGACAAAAGCAATCACATCATTCCTGTCCTGTTGCAGCCTGTCTGAGCATCACAGCACTTCCATATTTAATGTTGCTTCCTCTCATCTGTGAATATTGCGTGCTGCCTGACACCCTAGAAGCTCTCTTTCCTCTCTGCCACTGATCAGAGTGCATTCCTGCTCTCTTCTCCTCCCTCACGCTCTAGCAGTCAGCCCAGCTCATGGTCTGTCGAGTTTGTTCCCTCTAACACACGCTCAACACTAAGAGGGAGATTAGTCGAGGAAGCCTACTGCCCAGATCTATGCAAAATGGCATGCTAATCTCACATTCATGAATGCTTTTAATCAATAAGTCATCTACATCTGCTGATTGTCTGGGTCCTTCTGTGATGGCTGCTAAGTGGGACATTCATTCTGTTTAGTCTCATTGAAGTTAGACTTATAAAAAGAACTAGAAAACATAAAGAAGCTGCACTGATGCATGCAAACGACCTGCATTTTCTTGTTAGTCTATACTTTAATTGCTGAATTGTAAACAATTTCAGCACAATAGAATGTGCTAAAGTGGCAAAACAAAAAATTTTAATCAAGATCGATTGAGCCCTATTCGCAAAACTTGGTGCTTGGTGCATTTAACATTAACAAAAGTTAATTTATTAAATATGTTAAAATACATTCTGTCTATCTGTCCATCCATCTGTTTGTCCGCCTTTCTGTCCATCTGTCCATACGTAAGTCATAAGTAATGTCACAACATAAGTCATGTAAGGTTACCTTTCCTATAGAACAGGTCTATACCTTGTTGTTTTATTAAAAAAACTAAATAGCCTTGTGTTATTTATCTTATTTACACAACGCCATGTAATTTCTGTCTCTACATGGTCGCGCATTTACAATTCTCCTCTGCTTTCTGTATTGTGCATGGCGGAGTTCAGCCCCGATGTGCACAAAAAAACTGCACACAAAGGTAAGGCTCTATACAATATGAAATTGTATACGTTTCATGATTTTAATTAATTAGACATGCTTTTTGATTAATAAAATTTAATTTAACCATTAAAAAGGAGTCCAGAAAAAAGTGGAATCCAGAAAAATTAAAACGGAAAAAATGGAATTTGGAAGAAACATAAAATGGAATTTGGGTAAAAATAAAACAGATTTCATAGGGCCCTACACAGGTGAGCACACTCCCACCAGCGGAGAGAGAGTACGCTCGGAAAATATGTCATGTCAATCATCATTGAATTTCACTTCCTTATATTCAAATTGTGTTTTTTTTTTTTTTACTTCACTGTAATTTAAAAGACATTATCAGTTCAAATAATGGCACTCAAACAAACTGATTGCAATTCCATTTAGTGTCACTAGTGGTGTAGATATTACACACTTCACATTTAAACTCATCGTCAACCGCAGTATAATTCAGTAAGTATTTTATAATCCCAAAACAAGTACTACTGCCTCCAAGCGCTTCTGACAAAAGATGAGTCATTCATATTTTCATAGCAGTCTTGAAACACTTTAGTTTCGTAAATGTTTTAGTGTTTTGGAATAAAGTTTTGGGAAGGGAATGCTTAAGTGGATGTTTGTCTGCTATATTTTTAACTGCTGTGTCTTGGCTCTAAATGAGAGGCAGGTTTAGCCCATTAGCAGGCACATTTTAAAGGGTTTTGGCTGACCTGCGTAATCTAAAACGAGACACATTGCTTCTATGCATTGTTCGGTCCCATGTCTGTGTTCCTAATGCTTATGACGCAGAGCTGGTGGTTGTGCCATTATGTCAAGCAATTTTCAAGGCCACTTTTATTTAAAGTCAAAGTAATCTCTTGGCTGCTTCACGACACACAAACAACATTAATGACGGCAACAATACACCACAATTAAAGCAATAGGTCGTATACTTCCAGTTCTACATACACACACCAATTGAGCAAATGTACATAAGATGAAATGCTAATGGAGTTATTTGGTTTAAATGCAAAGCAAAAGATAGTGTGGCAATGAATGGATGCACGGATGAAAGGATAGATGGATATACTGGGGCACAGAAATGAGGAAGGTGGCTGGCACTTTATTTCATCACTGTGGTTGTGAAAACTGAAGGGCTCTTTTCCCTCCTCGAGCACCTTCTGCCCCGCTGATCCATTTTTCCTCTCGCTCTCATACATTGATTGGAACTCATGAATATTTCACTTCTTTTGTAAAAAAAAAAATAATTTTTAAAAAGTGGCCCGACATATTAACAGGAAACTCTCTTGTACTCTATTTTCAGAAAATATGAACTTGAAGAAAATGAACCTGGAAATGAAGTGCTGTACTATAAGCTGACTCAAGGATATGTTTACAACACATTTGTATGAATCTAGCTATCTAGTTTAACCTGCCACTAAATGCACTATAAAAAATTTTATCAAAAGTTACAGTAAAGGTTTTATGGCCTTTCGCACCGCTTTAGTTCCAGAACTGTTTCCCAGTACCATTTAAAGGGTTGCATTCACAGCGAGAGTGTGTACTAGGACGTGACGTAAGCCGGTCGACAGCGATGTCATTTGTGCATGGCTTTCAACAAAGAAAACAAAGAAGAACAACGTTAACCACAGGAGGATGGAGGACACTGTGATCAGAGCTTTGTTTTTGTTGTGTCTCACGGGTTTCACAATAATGGACATGGAATGTTGACGTGTACGTAAAGCGATTGAAAGAACGGAAAGGAGGACTAAGAATCTCCAACGACAACTGGCAGTGCTACATTTGCTACAAGTGCCTGCACTTCAGCGTTTATTGCTGTTCGTCATACTTGCGAAATAAGTTGACACAATGTTTACAGTATGTTACATGACTTTTTAAATCATGGCTGGTGAGGGCGTATTCGAACGTGTTTGGCCAATCAATGTCTACTTACGTCACGGGTAGTACCAGTTGTGCTGGTTAGACCCTGCTCCAGAGTAGGAGCTAATTTGGTTCTCGAAAAAAGCAGTCCGGTACTAAAACTAAAACGCCCAAAAGTGGGTAGTTTCACGATTACTTCTGGTACTATGAAAAGGTTTCTGCGGTGCGAAAGGCCCTAATGATAATGTTACAAAAACCTTTATTTCAAAAGCTTTTATTTCATATAAATACTGTTTTTTCAATTCATCAAAGAATCCTGGAAAAAAAAATGCATTACAGTTTCCACAAAAATAAAAAAATTGGTTTTATCAATGATAATAATAAGAAATGTTTTTTTGAGCACCAAATTAGCATTTTAGAATCATTTTTGAAGGATCATGTGACACTGAAGACTTTAGTAATGGGTGCTGAAAATTCAAGCTTTGAACCACAGGAATAAATAGTTTAAAAAATAAAATAAAATAAAATAGAAAACAGTTATTTTAAGTTATAATATTTCACACTATTTTTCCATTTTAGGTTAGACTTCTTTAATCTTACCGACCCCTAACTTTTGAATGATATTTTCTAAGCTACAATGTGCTGCAACAGAATATTTGTTCTTATTAAATTTACCCTTTAGTCTTTCAGTAAAGTCGAGGCTAGATCTGTAGGGCAAACAAGGGGTCAAAAATAGTGTCAACTCTCCAGTGTCACTTCAGAACACTGTTACTAGGCGGATTTGAAACTAGGTCATAACCACCGAAGAGAGGAGTTCAAGCAGGCTGTTGCTTTTCTGGAGTAAATGATGGAGTTATAATAGTCGTCTTGCTGACATGGGTACCAATATTAGGCACATGATGATAGAAACCTTCAGGAGCTGCTTATTGCTTTTAGAAAAGTATGAGAATCTGATATCACTGTACAGAAGAACTGCTGTAACACCTCCTCACAGGACTTTGAATAATTGTAAGTGGAACATTATTGGTCCTGACAAGCAGATGCCTCTGAACGCACACCTTCAGTGGTCTGGATAATTATGATTTCATAATGTTCGCAAAAATCTGAATAGAGCAAAGGTGCTGCTTTATGAAAGAGATCAAGTACTAACGCCCCGTGTTACAGAAGCTTTCTCCTTGAGTCTTCCATGTTTCTCTCTTCCTTTTCTTCAGAAGGTCCCAGGGACTGATCCATAAAACATCCAAAGCCTATCCTGTTCCTCAGCAGATGGTATATTTAATAAATGAAAACATCTGAAGTTCTAACACTTTGTAAAAAACAATTTTCTCAGAACAGCAGTGAAACTCTTTCTTACCTTGAAACTTTCTCTACCTAGAATGAAATTTTACTGTAATCTCAGTGTTAAACCTACTTACTAATTATCCAGTACCTCCAGTCCGTTTTTAGCTATTTGGCGATTATGGAACCCAACGCAAAATGAACAAAATATTGCATTCGTTGTAAAATGTAGTATTCAAGTACAAAATATTAAACATACCTGAACAAAAAATTGCACTCTTAATTTGATTTGTATCTTTTTTCCTGTTGTTTTTAATTTTCTTATTAAGTTTTCTAAATGTTTTCTTCAATTTACAAAATACTGTCAAAATTGAATTAATACAGTAATAATGAATCATGATATTTACGTACTTAGCAAAGTGACTTGATAAAATATATGATAATTACAATTGAGTATATTTAATTAAACTTGATTATCATGCCTGTTCTCATATTAAACTCACTAACAAAAAAAAAAAAAATCAATAATTGCATTGATATGAAAGACAATACAATGACTACAAATGCAAAAAAAAAAAAAAAAAAAAAAAAAAAAAAAACACCACACTCCTATTTTTGAAAATGTGGTGGCCTCATCTGACCTTGTCACCATATTTTGACCCATCGTCCCATAGCCTATGTGGGACTTCCCAGTTGGAGGGTGTTTGCTGTGAGGGAATTGTCAAATCTAATGAATTAGTTTCCTGACAGGAAGAGACAGAAACGTTTGGCCTGTGAAAGAGTCGTACTGATTGCTTTGAAGCCAGAGAGCCAAGTCAAATACGCGCTGCAGAAACACTTTGTCAAATCGGATGTGAAAGGTTAAGTTAAGCAGACCGTAGGACTAAACGCACCTCTCTGTCTGCATTATTTTCAGTGCTTCAATGAGTGGTGGAGCTGAAACTAACGCAGTGGACTGTTTTCAAATCACAGCTATAATCAAATCAGCACGTCTGACTTCACAGTTACACTGAGCTACTGAATGAGTCATTTCTATCACGTCCAGACTAGATTAGCTCAACAACAGAGCAAGGAAGCTGCAGACGTAAAGAAGTCATTTATCACGATTGGTACATAATATCACAGTAGGTTGTTAAAACCAGGTAACGAGGCAATATTTCAGCAGTTACACAGTGTGAACCTCACTGAGAATGTAATGCGGCTCATTTATCACACAAGGAGGCAATATCCTATTTTAATAATGGACATGAACACCTTTGTCCAAATCAGAATGTGCCCTAACAGCTAAATATTCAGTTGAGCTCATCAGTTAACAATATACTTTTTGCCTAAATATTCTAAAGCATTCTTCTCAGGCACAGTTGGTCACACATACCTGTCCAGATCTTGACACCTTGCACCCTACAGGGCAGCGCTAAGTTCACTGCTAATTGTAATTCACTAGATGTACTGTATCACTCTTTTATTCCACCAAATGATGTCAAAAGCCAAAAGAATGGAAGAAAAAATAAAGAATGAGGCCAAGTTCCTCCTCAAAGCTTAGAAGGTTACAACAGCCAAAACAAAATCAGAAATGGTATATATTGCTAAAAACTAAAATGTCACTATATTTTGACAACAAATACAGCTGTTTTATTACTGCTAAAACATTTTGGATGAGAAGGTGTTTGAATGTATTGTATTGAATGTGTATAAAACAATTATAAATGTAAATGAATAACTTACAGCTGCATTGTCACTACAAATAGTTGTCAGTAAGAACGTCCTTTACATACAGTACAGCCAAATATACAGTAGGCTATACGTGATAAGCAATTATAAGTAGGTTTTAGAAAATCAGATGAAACAGATGAGTAGTAAGAAATGAGCAATTTTATTCAATTTCAAACACTGTTTAATAATAAATTAAAGAATTGTGATAAAATGAGATGCAACATGCTATTCCTGCGAGGACATCTGAGCATGGAAACACACAGAGACTCATCTGTGTGACGAGATCTAAGCTGGCTACCCCATCATATGCAGCAACATCATGAATTTCATTTAAATATTCTCATGTGCAAAAAAAAAAAAAAAAAAAAGAAAAGAAAGAAAAAAAAACCCTCAGGTGTCAAAGTCTGAAAGAAAGATCTCAGCGAGAAAATCTTGAGGGTAATTCAATTTTGAGGTGTCACTGCCTTCTTTGACCTCTATGCAAATCCTTGGATATTTTTAACTGGATTCATATTTTCAAAATTTCCATTTTTTGTCTGCTAAGTGTTCAGGGAATACAACTGTGTAAAATAAAATAAAATAAAATAAAATAAAATAAAAAAAAATAAAATAATAAAATAAAATAAAATAAAATAAAATAAAATAAAATAAAATAATAAAATAAAATAAAATAAAATAAAATAAAATAAAATAAAATAAAATAAAACAAAACAAAACAAAACAAAACAAAACAAAACAAAACAAAACAAAACACAATACAATACAATACAATACAATACAATACAATACAATAAAATTAGAGAAATATATGTTTAATAATCCTTTAACAAAAAAATTGGCTAAAAGAGTTTGAGAAAGCAGAGCTGAGCTTGAGAAAGCAATGCATAATTTGTGTAACAACTGTGAGAAAAAAAAGAGATTTGTTTGTCCTACTGTACACAGAGTCCAAAGGATGTTATTTCTTCTGTGTCACAGTTTTAAAAAATGTTTTTGTAATAGGAAGAAGCCGTGCGATAGCTCTACCGCTGGTAATAAAGTAAGATGCTTGAAGCAAAACATTCTTTAATGTATATTTGTAGTTTTTAATGGTTTTTAGATATGAAAGTACTTTTGTGACTCATATCATCTAAAGATTCTTGCCCCTCAGGTCAGGTAATTGAGGTCAGTAACTGCTGAGCTACTAATTCAAACATTTTGAAATGTGCCTCAGATTGCAGCATGACACAGTTCCTCAAAAGTAATGAATAAATCATAAACAGCAATGACATGGTGGGAGGACTTCCCTGCTTCTCAGAAACCCCAGAGAATCAATTAATCCTGATTACCAGCTCAACCATTTCCATCATCGCTCTCCAAGAGCAGTATGTGAGCCAAAGCATCAGCTAGTCCAGTATGCAATATTTATCAGCTAGATTTCTACATTTCCAAATGAATATTGTGCATGATGCTTGCCCATGTGTGGTTGCTAAGGTATTCTGAGCATATCTAGCACATTTCTGAGCAGCCTTCCTTTCCTCCTAGCTAAAATTGTGTATACATTTTTGATTTATTATTCTGGCATGTAGCATTACATTAAATTCAAAATTAATGAAACGTAGTTCAAGAAAAGATGACGCCAAATGAACAACCTGTTTTTCATAATTTCCAATCAGCTTTGGTTCAGTGTCTGGCCACCGCATCTTTTGTGGTGTGGAATGGAGCTAAATTATTGAAGGGAAAGAAAAGATCCTTCTCAGAAGAAAGTGAAACTGCTATGGCAACCAGCAAAGTGCAACTCAAGAGAGCTTAAATCATAAAAGCTTTATTACATACTCCAAACAAGTATGCATCTGATGCGTTCCACAAATCAGTGCAAAATAAGGCCTGATTTATATGAATAAGGCCTCATTTTATATGCTTTGCAAATTTTGTACATCTTAATAAACTCTAAATATAGTTTTGGTAATAAACATGAACGGAATTTAAATTAAACCACTCCTTAGCAGAATGATTTATTCAAAAGAAACAATATAAATATAACAATAAGAGAAGTTCTCAGCATTTGAGTAATCACTTTTCTCTTACAAGACAGTCATGGGACCTCAGCAATATTCAGGATTTAGTGGTTGAAAACAGATTCTTTTTTTTTTTTTTTTTTGGCTGGTTATCTCCAGTTAAACCTTCACTATGATTAACTGCATCTGCAGGGTAAAGTTTCTTAGCAGTGTGGCATAGGCCAGCCCAAGTCCGATTCTGAGCTCAGAGGGTGGGCTTGCTGACTCCAGTCTGACCTGAGACAAGATATATAGAGCCCAACAACAACTGCTCCCTCTCTGCACCCTATAACATTATTAATAGCTTCCACTTTTGGCCTGAACATTTTTCAAAGGGCACAGCAGTACATATATAATACACTGACAATAGATTATTCTTATTGGTTTCATTTTATTAGAGAAAAAAAAATTAAACTTAAATATAATATATATATATATATATATATATATATATATATATATATATTATAGTATTTATAACACTATTATTAGTATCTCTATAATATGTGATCATTATATGTACAATTTATTTATAAATTAATATTTAAAGGTGGTATACAGGTAATCAGAACCATTAATCTTGCAGCTGAGTCTCTTTATTATCTTTAAGAACAAGGAAGATGCTACAATATGCAAATTGGCTATTTTGTAAAAGGTAGTTAAATTAGCCAAAATGACATTAAACTGTACAATTATGTTGTTTGATTACAAAGACAAAGCTGGATTTATTTTTCCTTTTTTTATTTGGAAATAAAATTTAAATCGGCAGAACGGACAGGGCTGTAAAAAAATAAAAAATCCAGTCTCCTGGCAAGCACAGGGTCTCGGCACACAGCCGCATATTTCAGTAGATGAATCCAGTGCTGGCAGCAGGCACTACGCAGGGCATCACATGCCTTCACAGATGCCACTCACACTCACATTCCTGCTGTTTGTTTCTCTCACAAGTCAGGGTTTGTTGTTTTTAAGTGCACCAACTGTGTGTGGTTTTATTAAATATGAACAGTAATACAAAATACAGTATGCTGGGAGAAATTCCATTCAAACCATTATCAGATCCTACAAACATTGCAAAACTGAATATTTATTGATCAGTACTTCTCTCATCAAAATGGTCTCATCTCTGTTCTTCTATCCTCATTTTATGGTTCCCTATCTTTCCTCTGCACTTAACACTTTAGATCTTTCCCCTGCAATCATTATCTACCTGTCACCATCAACAACCTCCCAGACCAGGAAGAAACAACACACCAATAGCAACCACTCTGAACACTTTAGCAACTCCATGGCAACACCCTAGTAATTTCCTGTCATTTTGACTATGTAAACCAATTTTTGGACCAGTTAGACTTGGACCAGGAAGAAACTATATAGCAACAACCCTGCACCCCCTCTGAAAATTTTAGGTTGTTGCTAGGGTGTTGCTAAGCAGCTGCTAAAGAAAGAAATGGCCAAGAAAACATTCTGAAAAGCCCAGCAGTGCCTTCAAATAGTTTTCAAAATATGATTTACATTTTAGTTCAAAACGTAACACCTTTGAACACAAGATGTCTTCAGTCTTGTTTAGACTGATTTTTCTGAATGCTCGGTAGACCAATCAGAACATGATTGCTGCTTCTCCACTCTCTCTGTTTTATACTGCTTCTGATGTAAGTCATTCTGGACATTTACACTGAATGCAATTTTCCTCTGCCTTGCAAGTAAACATAATCAGAACAGCCTAATCTGTAATTATCATATGAAGTATGGAAATTTCCCTTCTTCTTCTTTTTTTTTTTTTTTTTGGCCATACAGTGAAAGTTATTGGGCTCAAATTATGTTTAGATACCAAAATTGTTCAAAATGTCTTTTCCTATAAACACAGAGGAAAGAAAATCACACACGTTTAGAACAACTTAAAGGCATAGTTCACCCAAAAATGAAAATTCTGTCATTAATTACCTCACCCAGAGAGGTAGCAAGGACATCTGTAAAATAATCATGTGACATCAGTGGTTCAACTGTAATGTTACGAAGCTACGAGAATACTTTTTGTGCACAAATTCTTATCAAAATTTTAACAATGTCTTTACTATCTTTTTGGGCCTTGAACGTGGTAGCTCTGTTGCTGTCTATGCTGTCTATGGGTAAGAAAGCTCCCGGATTTCATCAAAAATATCTTATCTTGTGTTCTGAAGATGAACGAAGATGTTACAGGTTTGGAACGCCATGAGGGTGAGTAATTAATGCCAGAATTTACATTTTTGGGTGAACTATCCATTTAAGGGTGAGTAAATGATGGTTTTTGGGTGAAGATATTTTTTATCAGTTTTGAGTTAAGACTGCTTCATTTTGCAGCTTATTGTTGTCAATCTCAGCCCAAAAAGACAAAAAAAAAAAATAGAATCATAGCATCACAGCATGCAATACAACAAAAAAATAAATAAAAAAAAAAAAAAAAAACAGTAAACAGAAAAAAAACATTTGCAGCAACCCAATAACCAGTAGAAACAACAGTTGTACAATTAAAACTTTGAGAACATAGTTAATACAAGTCTTTGTTCACTCAGTGAGATACCTGTAATTTTAGCAAAAAAGTTGCAAGCCCTTCTGTTCAAACAGTAAAGCAGCAGCATGACAGTTAATTTTATGTTGTGTATGAAATTCCAGACAAAACATTGTTTTAAAGGCAAGTGATAAAATAAACCAGACAACTCTGTTCCTTTCATGTAGAGATGTGCACCATTTCTGAAGAACCCAGGAGTGAACTAGATACAGAGACCTTTGATATGTCTTCCTGTTTTCCCTCTGTCAGAGCCTCTATCTCAAACATAATGCTCTGTTTCGAGAGCTCACCGCTGAGAAAACATTTCTTCATGACTTTTTTCTACTCTGAATTTCTTTTATTTTTTTTTCATGCTGTGTGCCCTCAATTCCTAGCAGGATTTCAAACATTACTCTGTAAAAAAAAAAAAAAAATGTGCAAAAAAAATTCAAAATGTGCAGTTTGTACACTAAGGAATGATTTTTACCTGGCCTGACCCTTAATTTTTTTTATTTAGTCAACCAACCTAATATATTCAAGTTTATCAAATAATAATAAATAATTTATATGACTTAAATCAGGGTTATTATCAGTGTTATTTGGCCATTTAAAAAAAAAGGTTTAATTATTTAAAACAAAAAAAGTGAACTTAAATAAAATAAACTTTAACTTGAAGTACTAAAATATATATTTTTAAACTATATATAGATAAAGAAAACAACAATTACAAAAGTAAACCAAATAAAACTTTAAATTGAAGTGAAAACAGAAAATATAAAAACAAAATATAATTCAAAATATTAACAAAAAAAATCTAAGATACTAAAATACTGACTTGAATAAAACTTTATTTAGCTAATGTATTTGTTAGCTTTCCCATGGGAACATTTCAGCCTTCCAAAAATATAAAGGAATTGAGATTAATCTTGTTACAGTATGTATAGTACATAAAGTACAACAATATATAGTGATATTCTCAGTGTTACTCAGAAAACAGGATACAGGTTTAACTCATTCGAAATACTTCTGCTTAATGTTACACTGTCAGATATGCAAAAGAAATCTATCGTATCTCTTGCTCTGGCTACTGTGTATAGACCACCAGGGCCGTACAAAGAATTTGCAGATTTCCTCTCAGACCTATTGGTTACCATTAATAACCATGGGGGAAGTTGTGGCCTAATGGTAAAAGTGTTTGACTCCTAACCCTAAGGTTGTGGGTTCGAATCTCAGCCAGCAATACCACGACTGAGGTGCCCTTGAGCAAGGCACCAAACCCCAAACTGCTCCCCGGGTGCTGCAGCATAAATGGCTGCCCACTGCTCCGGGTGTGTGTTCACTGCTGTGTGTGTGCACTTTGGATGGATTAAATGCAGAGCACCAATTCTTTAGGTTTAATGATATCGCATGGAATTATTCTTACTGATATAGATATCACACCTCAAAGTGATGATGTATCTGACCATTTCCTTATATCGTGCATGCTGCGTATTACTGATATTAACTATATGGCTCCACGTTATTGTCCTGGCAGAACTATTGTTCCAGCCACCAAAGACAGATTCACAAATAACCTGCCTGATTTATCTCAGCTGCTCTGTGTACCCATAAATAGACATGAACTATAGACGAAATGACTAGTAACATGGGCACTATCTTCTCTAATACGTTAGAATCTGTTGCCCCCATCAAACTGAAAAAGGTTAGAGAAAAATGTACTGTGCCATGGTACAACAGTAATAACCATTCTCTCAAGAAAGATGAATGGAAGTTTTTATAATTGCGTGGAAAAACAGTATGTCCAGCTAAAGACAGGCTCTAAAAGCTGCCAGGACCGAGCATATCCACAAACTCATAGAAAATAACTAAAACAATCCAGTTTTTATTTAGCACAGTGGCTAGATTAACAAATAACCAGATGCCACCTGATCTAAATATCCCCTCATAGTTTAATAGTAATGACTTTATGAATTTCTTCACCGATAAAATAGATAACATCAGAAATACAATAACAAATGTAGATTCTACAGCGTCTAATACTTCAGCTTCTTTCATCGCACCCAAAGATAAACTGCAGTGCTTTACAACTATAGGACAGGATGAGCTAAATAAACTTATCACTGCATCTAAACCAACAACATCGTTATCTTTAGGTCACGTCCCAAAACTATTCAAGCTGGCGGTTATTAAGCCTCTTATTAAGAAACCACAACTACTGTAGATCCTAGTGAACTGGCAAATTACAGACCCATTTCAAATCTTCCGTTTAAGTCTAAAACTTTAGAAAAAGTTGTGTCTGCTCAATTGTGCTTCTTCCTGTAAAAAAAATCTCTATGAAGAATTTCAGGCGCCACTATAGCACAGAAACTCCACTTGTTAAAATTACAAATGACTTGCTTCTTGCGTCAGACTAAAGCAGCATCTCATTGCTAGTTTAACTTGATCTTAGTGCTGCGGTCGACACTATAGATCATGACATACTTATAGACCGATTACAAAAGTCGTGGAAGTCGTGGTCTAATGGTTAGAGAGTCGGAGTCATAACCCAGAAGTTACCGATTCGAGTCTCGTACCGGCAGGGATTGTAGGTGGGGGGAGTAAATGTACAGCACTCTCTCCCACCTTCAATACCACAACTGAGGTGCCCTTGAGCGAGGCACCAAACCCCAACTTCTCACCGGGTGCCGCAGCGAAAAATGGCTGCCCACTGCTCCGAGTGTGTGTTCACGGTGTGTGTGTGTTCACTGCTGTGTGTGTGCACTTTGGATGGGGTAAATGCAGAGCACTAATTCTGAGTATGGGTCACCATACATGGCCATATGGCATGTCACTTTCACTTTTTCACTTTCAGAACTATACAGGTATTCAAGGGCAGGCTTTAAAATGGTTTAGATCCAACCTGTCTGATCGCTACCACTTTGTTTATTTAAATGGGGAGTCATTTCAATTATCACCAGTAAAATGTGGAGTGCCACAAGGATCTGTCCTAGGTCCTCTGCTATTTACAATATACATGTTGCCCCTTGGTAATATTATTAGAAAATATGGGATTAGTTTCCACTGTTATGCTGATGATACTCTATACTCTATATATCTCAACAAGACCAGATGAAACTTCTAAATTATCTAAGCAAACAGAGTGTGTTAAAAATGTAAAAGATTGGATGACCAATAATTTCTCCTATTAAATACAGATAAGAAAGTGATATCACTTATTGGACCAAAAAACAGTATACAGAATCTCTTGGATTACAATATGCAACAAGATGAATGTACTGTTACTTTCTCTACAGTCAAAATTCTGGGTGTTATATTAGACCGCAACTTGTCATTTGGAAATCATATTTCCCATGTTAAAAAAACCAGCATAGAAACATTGCCAAACTACGAAACATGTTCCCTGTTTCCGATGCAAAAAAAATTGTTCATGCATTCATGACCTCTAGACTGGACTATTGTAATGCACTGCTATATGGTTGTCCTGCATCTTCAGTAAACAAGCTACAGGTAGTCCAAAATGCAGTCCTTACCAAGTCAAGAAAATATGATCATATTACCCCAATTTTACAGTTTTTGCACTGGCTACCTATTAAGTTCCGTATCAGTTACAAAATATTTTTACTTACCTACAAGGCCCTTAATGGTTTAACTCCTGCATACCTTACTAGTCTTCTACCACGCTACAATCCATCACGCTATCTAAGGTCGCAAAACTCTGGACTTTTGGTAGTAACTAGGATAGCAAAGTCCACTAAAGGAGGTAGAGCTTTTTCGCATGTGGCTCCCAAACTCTGGAATAGCCTTCCTGATAACGTTTGAGGTTCAGACACACTCTCTCTGTTTAAATTTAGATTAAAGACACATCTCTTTGGCCAAGCATTCAAATAATGCATCTTATAATCTTGTATTGCAGTACTTGTACTATATCTATCTTTAATAGTGACTTATCTTTAATATTTATATCTTTTGCCATCCTTTCATTAGTGACAATAATGCAGAAACTCTCATCCATGCTTTTGTTTCATCTCGTTTTAATAACTGTAATGCCCTTTTTATTGGTTTACCAGCTACCTCCATTGCTAAATTACAGTATATTCAAAATTCAGCGTGCTCTGCCCACATCACCCCTATTCTGGCTGATCTGCATTGGCTACCAGTGGCCTATCATATTAAGTTTAAAATTATCCTGCTTACTTTTAATGCTTTGCATGGTCTGGCTCCTAACTATCTCTGGGTGTCTGATGTTCTCTTTACTTTACTTTCTGTATTATTGTTTGATTGTTGTTTGATGTTATCATCACATTTCTGATGTTTATTGTAAAGTGTCCTTGAGCGCTGGAAAGGCGCTATATAAATAAAATGTATTATTATCTGATCAAATGCACATTATTATTCTTTATCTTGGTTTAAACAAATTCATTTGAACAAATTAACAAATTAATTAGCAGCTACGCTAATTATGTCTCTATTTGTTTCTCTGTTTCTGCCACGGGTAACTAGGATTTACACAAGCTTCAATCTGGAACCAGAATACCTGAGAAGAAATGATGCCAACCCCTCAGAGGACCTCAGATGATGCCAACCCTGAAACAACATGCAGAACTACCAAATGTTGCTCTAAGTTTGATTGCATCATAAAATAATTGCTGTTAAGAGTGCTCATCTTCTGTTTGATTACGCCTTTAATTGATTTTTCGATACATTTCTGCCATATGTACTTAAACTGACAGTCACAACTGATAAGCTACTAAATACTAAATATAGTAGAAACTTAATTTTCTGTAAAGTTGCTTTGCAACCATTTGTATCGTAAAAAGCGCTATACAAATAAACTTGAATTAAATCGAACTGAATTGAAACTGAATTGAATAAAGCTTTTTCATGTCAAAATATGATGTAAAAGTTTGATTCATCATGATATAACACCATATTATGTTTTCCATTTGGATGAATTACTGGTGTGGGTGTTGTTCTGTGGGTGAATACTCATTACATTCAATCATAAACTATATTAATGACTCCCAGAGATATAAACAAGATGTTCTCTGTGAGTTAAGCTGTTTACTTGATCATTCTGAGTGTTGTTTATCATTTATCATTAAACTCTATGTAGAAGCAACACCCACCGTATCTGAAGTATATGAGACAAATGTTAAGGCTTATCAGTCATCAAAATTCCCTTTAGGCATATGCATTTACATTGTCTTATTTAGTATAAAAAATGTATACCTCAAGATCCCTTTTCCTTAATGATGCAGTACAAAAAGATTTCTTTAAGCATTTTGTTGTTGTTGTTGTTGTTGTTTTTGTTTCTCCTATGGATACAAGTTTATTTAAAAAAGTGTTTAAAAAATGCATTTTGTGCATTTACTGTATGCATACTGTAACTGTACTTTTTTTACACATGCCATCTAATTATTTTCTAAACAATCAGCTCTCTCATGTGATTCCGGATAAAGCAATGATAAAAAGCAAAAGATAAACCTCCCCAGGTTGCTAAATCCCCGAAGGACCCAGCTGTACACTGAAGGCAGTATTTCCAGATATATAAATATGAATTTCCAGTGACAAAACAGAGAAATAGATAATTTTATCTTAAACCTGCGTGCAGCTTGTTCTCCTGCCAGATTGTATGGCTTTAGGGCTCGTTTTGCATCAGGACTTGATTTGCTTAAGCCCAGCACGTCATTAACTCTGACGGCTCTTTCCCAAACATCAAAGGTGCTTCTGCTGAAGGTGCTTTGCAAACACACACACATTCTGACATAGCACTTGTCTCCTTTGAATGCAAAATAACATCTCAACTTGCACATCATAGTTTGTCCATTCTTTAGGACATTCTGCCTCCTTTATACACAGCAGAAATGGAAAAACTGTAACCTTAAAGAGCTATTTTAGCCTGTCTTGATCCTGTAGGATATTAAGTGATGTTTCATTCAGTAATATTTTGTGACGTGCATAAAACCAGTTCATACAGATAATAGGGTTCAATGACACCATGTTGCTTTATTTTCTCCTAAAACACTAGTTTGCACGAAAACAGCACTAAATCTGAACACTCTCCTATTTTTCATTATACATTGTAATATTTTACTGAGCCATGAGGTCATTGCTTACAATTACAAAAGATTGAATTTTACATAATTTGATCCAATATTTAATATTTTTTTGAATGTCACATATTCAAAACATGTCAAAATATCACATATTTTAAGTTAAGTTTCATTACAGGTGATTAAATGCATAGTTTTTCAAATAAGTGAACATTTGATGGTAAAAATCAACCTATTTATCGGGACTAACTTGCATAATTAACGTGCATGCATATGATTTTTAAATATGCTTTTTATTGATACCATGATATGAAAATTCACAGTCTACTTTCTAAATGCATTCTATAATCCTCATTGTGAACAGTTCATCTGTGCATAGGATTCCTTTTTTTACCTTATTACATAACCTTTCAGTAAAAATTATGGTGATGTAGTCTGCTTTTTTAAGTGTTGCTACATGATTCTTTGTGACTTTTAGCAAAATATATTCCTTAGGGAGCAAGAAATTTAAGAAAAAAATTACAGATCAATAAAATTATTCTAAAAATAAAAAATAAGTACAATATTAAAAAAGTAAACATTTATGAAAATATAAATAGAAAATAACATATAGCCATCAATAATAAAAAAAAACATGCCCACTGTAAACATGTACAGTAGTTACAACACTGATCAACATGGTTTAACTGGATAGTGATAACAAGCCAAATCTAAACCTTAGTATAAAGATGCTCATCATTTGAGCCCCTAAAACACAAGTACAGTTCTCTTCTTTTAAACGAACAAGACATGGTGTAACAAGCTTAAACTAAATCATTTTTCTCCCCCTGCAGTGTGCAGTCAGTCCTGAGTCTGTTTTCAGCCATCATAATAACGTGCCCAGAAGCACAATGTCCAAATTTGTCAGGTCTATCCTCAGCAGTGTGTTTAATCTCACAGCTTTATCCCTGAACTTCAACCTAACAGCAGCCAGTCAGCAAATGAAGGTTAACTTTAGTCAGCATAAATCAAATGCCTGTGAGCAAGCTTTCATTTTTCTATTTATATGACCTTATGTCATGCTCACGTTAACCTGTGTGCGGTTTCTCTCACTCTGTCAACACTGCACAGACTCACACCACACATGCGCACAGTATAGTTTTGCTCCCATTTTAACTCCAGCTGTAGTTTTACTTTCTCTTGCATTTATCAATTATCTCAGTGCTCACTAAGGAAAATTTTCCTTTGTTTAAAATGCATGGCCCCATTTAGAAATCGTGTGCTTGTTAATTATTCAGACTGGTTTTCCTTCACTGTGCAAGCTAAATGGCACACATTAGCCGCACATTTGACAGTTCTGTTATAGTGACATTTACATGCAAAATAGGCTATCCAACAGAGAACAATTTTCTTTGTCGTTATTTTTTAACAGTTGTGGCATGGGGTATAAAAAGAACACTACGCTACAAAGTCTGCTGTCTGTGTCAAGTTGTGATCCGATTTGAAGTAAATCTGATTTGAATCAATGTTCTAAGTTCAATATGATAATCTTCATTTTGTTCAATCCTCACAACTCTTTCAGTCTTTAAAAAAAAAACATTTTCCCTGAGTTTTGAGTTTGCAAGAGAGTGATTATACACACAACAAGGCTATGAATGTGGTCTAGATGAGTTTACCTGTTCATTGTGTGATGACATTTAATGTCTTAGAAAACCTTTGTAGTACCATTTATCAACCTGTTAGCAGCTGCTTTTTTTCTAAGAAGTAAAAGCTTAAAACACACACACACAAGGGGCTATTACATGATCTTGAGCTTGTATTAAAGGAATAGTTCATAATCAATAATAGTGCTTTTGCTGATGAAAAAGTCATCTTGTCAGAATCAGGAGAGAAATATGCACAAATCAAGCACCGTTCACAAACTAAAGCAGTTTTAAACAAATGCATCAGTGGATTTTAATATGACAAGACAACAGGGGATTAACCTTTTCACAGAGGAAAGCATTGTTATGGATAATGGACTCATATTTAAACCAGAAATAGTTTTTAGTTAATTTCTTACAAATGCACAGATTTTTGCTGCACAAGATGTTATTTGATGGATTGGAGTTGTGTGGATTGGATTACGGTGATGGTTTTTAATCACTAAATGTTGTTTGTGATGTGATGTTTGGACTCTAATTCTGATGGCACCCATTCAGTGCAGAGGGAATCCATTGGCACCCATTCACTGCAGAGGATCCATTGGTGAGCAAGTTCATTTAGTACATTTTCAGCAAATTTTCATTTCTGGATAAACTATTACTTGAACCACATACATTATTTCAAGCATTTAACCAAATATGCATTCAAAAAAACTATTGGAAACTAATTTGGAACGACGAAACTGGGAGTGCTAAAATGCTGACACATTTCTGGGTTTGGCCTTCAGAAATGCATAATCCCTGTGCCACAAATGCTGTCAATAAAATTCAAGCAAATTTGTCCTTGAAACAAAAACACATAAAATAAATGTTAAACTTCAGCCAATCAGAGGACAGTGTGTCAGCAAGCACATTGTAATTTAATCATGGCCAGCTCCTCCCTGCTGCTCTTATTACTTTTTCATTTTGCCACTGATTGCTTTCTAATGAACAGAGGTTTGACTGTGTATTACAACCTCTGTTTATAATGATGACGCCCCCAGTCAGAGCACAGGCCCATACATTCAACCAGCTCGGAGCGGCCGGCAGGTGAGAGAACGCAGCATTAGTGTTTTCATGAGTGCCGATTCTGTTCATCAAGACGAAAGAAAATATTTTAATGAATGCATAATATGTTGCTCTGAGGTCAGCAGATTGAAGGTTTCATGTGTAATTACTGGTAAGCAGAGAAACGAGTTCATAAGCTCAGCGGTAGGAAACATAAATGCACCTAGTGATCCAATTTGCATAAAATACCAGATGCTGTGAGCGCTTTCACTCCGTCAAGCTAGTGTTTTCTTGTATTTTCTACAAGCGTGTTGACCATGAATGGTTCTTTATGTAGATAAAGTACCCAAGTGCTAATTACGAGAATGCAGTAGGGGTATGTGTAATCAATCATTAGTGTAATTTCAGGTCTGTAGTTTATTTATGTAATTAGCATAGTAACATAATTACAATATTATTCATACAATAATTACTTCGCTGCCAAAAAAAAAAAAAAAAAAAAAACTATCTCAAGTAGTTTAACAGTTGCAGAGTAAACTACAATGATAGGCAAACCCAAAAGTGAACATTGGGTGGTATACATTTTGTGTAGTTATAAAAATGTTTTATGAAAAAATTTGATTTGAAATTCTGCTTTTTCCCCCATACAAATAATATTGGACCACACTGACTTTCATTGTGTAGACAAAAACTCATGGAATATTTTTATAAATATCTTTTTTCACAGAAAAGAAAGTCAGTCATAGAGGTTTGGAATGATATTAGAATGTTCATTTATAGGCGAACCATCCCTTTGAACCAAACAGAAACCATGGCTCTTTCTGAAATAAAATAAACAAGGCAACTAAAAATAAACAAGGCAAAAACACAATACTTTAACTTACGGAACACAGGTTGAGAACATGATCTTGAATGGCTGCTCATGTACGAATCTTCACGATGACCCTCATGATAAATGAGTTTAAAACCTGGTTTAATACCTCTCATTCTATGTGCTTGTTTATTTCATTAAGAAACTATATATTTCTTTCTGTCATTAACATCATTCCTCATTATATGCACTTCATCCAAATGTCTCGTTCAGACAAGCGTAGGTTCTGCATGCTCTGAGCATAAACCCTTCAGATGAGGTTTCTCTCTTTAATCTATGGCAGGAGAATTTACCGACCTCAATCAATGAACCTTTGTACAACAGGGCAAAATTATTGCTTGTGACAAAAGAAGCAAATTAGTGGTTAATCTCCTCCATTGCTACCCCATGGGATTTTCATTAGCCTGACATTGTGCCCACAGCGGGAAGCAAATGAGATGTCATGCAACCTGGAGCATAAAGTCCTGAATGGTCCAGTGATAAACGAATCATTAAAGAAAAAAAAACCTGACTGAGCATTTCTGAACTGTAGTATGAAGAGTTTAAGGAATATTCTCCAGGGTAAACCAAGGACTCATTATTATGATGCTTGTTAAACCAAACATCACAATTATTGTTGCTCATATATGATTTGAACAACTCCCTAACCCTATCTATTAAACCCTGGTGAGTAACTTGCATATCATTTGTGTTCAGATTGCGCAGCTTGTTGAGAAGTGTGCTACTACATTTCAGGGTGAAAAGGTTTATGATTACCACCTGCCAGCCAATAAAAATTGGCAGACGCTATTTCTAGACACCAGAAGATCATAAAAACCTAGATTCTTTTGAATTGGACCTGTTACTGCCTACTGTAGTAACCAACAAATGTAGCAATACCCTAGCAAACACTCAGCACACTCTAGCATAGCAACACCAAAAACAAAACAAAACACTCTGAACAGTATAAATAAATGAATGAATGAATGAATAAATAAATAGACTTTTGTGACAAAGAAAAAAAAAAGAAAAAAAAAACTCGAAACACAACATAAACAAAAACAAAATAAAACAAACCACCCAAAAAAAGCTCTAAACAACTTTGTAACAAAACAAAATAATAATATCAAAACAAAGACACTCCAAAAAAGGTCTAAACACATTTGTAACATAATAACACCCTCAAAAAAGCTCTAAACACTTTTGCAACAACAACAAAAACAAATAAACAAAGAAATAAATAAAGAAACAAGAAAGAAAGAAAGAAAGCAAAACCAAAATAAAATCAGAACACCAAAGCAGTGCCCTAAAAACCACACACAACACCCTAGCAACAAAAAAACACCTCCAAAAAAACCCTAAACACTTTTACAAACAAACAAACAAGCAAGCAAAACCACAATAAATTCAGAACACCATAGCAGCACCTTGGAAATCGGCCACAACACCATAGCAACAACTGCCCTAAAGCCATTTTGAACAAATTAGCAACACCCTAACAAGTCAACTCTTGCCTCACTCACAATTTATCTAGTCTCATTATGCCGTTATTAATGAGGGTCATGTTTTAATCAAAAAGTACGGTATTTGCTAGGATGTTCATTACAAAGACTTTGAAACATCAGTCATGTGTTTGAAACAGCAGGCTGGTGATAACAGATGTGTGTCAGTGAACTAGTTCAAATCCCAGTACTGTACACAAGAATGAAAGAAGATTCCTCGCTGAGAGATGTTCATAAGCAAAATCCTACTGTGGCTACTTCTTATAAGCTACACTGCAGCGTGTCCTTTTCTATGACCTCAATCTCTTTGTGCCGCTCTGCATTACCATAGTAACAGTCTGAGAGAAAGATCAGGCCTGTATAAATACATTCATCCAAAGAATAATGAATCAGCCCGCCAAGCTTGTTAGTGTTACCAGACAATGCATTTGTCTTAGAAACTATCTGGCAAATTCTGTCATACAGACACACAATTATCAGAGAGCTGAGGACGGGGAAATTAAGGCAGTGGTTCTCAACCATGGGGCCAGGGCTGAAGCCAAATAGGAGGTCTTAGCATCTTCCAAGAAGGGCTGCAAGTTAAATAAAATAATCAAATTTAAATGATACCAAAGTATATTAGTAAAATATTAAACATATGATACTAAAAATAATCAAAAAGTGACATTTCAATAATAGTAAAATATATATAAAATGAATGCGATTAAAAAAAAATTGAAAATAGAATAAATCAATTCATTCATTTATACATCTTAGCCTATCTTGGACAATCTGGAGATATGGAGAGTCAAAAAGGCTGAGAAAAACTGGTTTACAGTGAATTACCCTGGGTTATTGTGGGTTATTTGATCTTCCTGGAGTTCAAAAGTCTCTTCATGGGCCGTGAGCTATAAAAAACTATTAACTTTTGCAGTAAATAAATCTCTTATGTCGACTAGCTTTTAATGGCTGACATTTGTTGTCGAGAAAAAAAAAAAAAAAAAACTCTCAATGATATCAAGTTCCTAAAGACCTTTAAAAAAAAAAAAAAAACATTTGATAGCATTTCAGTGACAAACACTTGATGTTAAGACAAGGTGATTCTACAGACCATTAAAACAAAACTTGAGATTCAAAACAATTAATTAGCATTTCATATTTAGAGCCTGTCAAGAATTTCTGCAGCAAACCTATAAATCTGTCCAAAAAAACAACAACAAAACACATCAAGAAAACATAAAACCTAAGATAAAACCTAAGATAAAAAGTTCATGAAGCAAAAAGGAGGAAGACATTTTACAACTGTTTTACTGCTACATAAAGTGGAACTGTTTTCCTGTTGATACTGCGGCTTTCAGCTGTATCCCTAGTGCCGTTTATCACTGCTGGCATTACAAACAGGTTGTGTAATGAAGCTGTTTTCAGTTTTGCTGTTTAAATGGGTCAGGAAAATATATAAATAAAAGTATAGAATACTTAAGGTTTTCTATCTGTATTATTACAAATGTAGACTTTATTGATTTATGCATTTACATATTTTACAATAAGTGACCAAAAAGTGAATAATAGACACATTTTTTTTTTCAATCTTTACTGCAGAAGTGCAATACCAGTGTCTTGACTCAATGCTTTAAAAACTTGAAGAAATATTGAACTTCTCAAAATCATTACTGTGTGACAGTGCTAATCATTCTCAGCTCACACAGATGAGCCAAACACCACCATTCTATAATCCTGTAAAGCTACAAATATCAAACTGAACATTGTGTGTGGATAATCTCAGTCTTTTTGCTGTCACTAGCAGCTGTTTTATGTAAGAGACAATCCTGACACCTAGAGGAAGACTTGAGAAATTACAGCTTCTCAGCAACAACCTAATTATTTAGTAGTATTACCTGACAGAAATCAAAGTCATCCTGTTCTTATTTAAAATAGTATTTTGTTCTTAAATTTACTGGATTCATGCGACTTTGGCTTATGAGTGTTAATAAGTATGGAGTGGTTTTGTCAAACAACCCAAGTAATATTCAAGAACAAATTTTAATCACAGTAGAATGATGTCTGATAAGGTTGAAGGTCTAGGAGGTCAAGGGGTCAAAATTTTACTACCCTCGTTAGACTTCAATACAGTCAAAAACAATCTTACAATATTTAAAGCTGCTTGGTTTGACATGTACAGTGAAGCTATCATTCATACGTTGTTCTTATACATGGCATAGGTAGGCTATATTATTATACCACATTAGCACAGAAAAAAATTAAAAATAAATAATGGCACAACAATCTCAAAAATGTAAATTTCTTTTAGAGATTTGCAACATGCAAAACCTCCAGTGATTACTTGACCTTCATACATAAATGTAAACCATTTTAATTTGTAAACCAGCCAATTAAAAAATTAACTATACAATAGCTGCTTTCTAGTTTTCTATGTAATATACATCAGATTTACGCATGCACTTACCCTGCTAGTAGATGTTGTATTACACATACTGTATCTTTGCATCTTTTTACAGCCATTCAAAAGTAGTTGTGTATTCTGACTAAATAAACCTTTTTGCTAGCAGCATATACTTACAGTATATATTATATATATATAAATATAATGTAGATACTCAACAGTGCCCAATTATTTTGTAATGCTTTTAAAAGCTGCTTTTCACGTCAAAGCTAGAGCTTGAGAGCAAGAAGGTCTATAATCGATGAGGAAAGTCATTCTTTAAAATTCCCCATTCATGTAAATTCCAGTTGCTACTGCCACTGTGATGAACGGATAACAATAACAGTTCTCTCCAAGATATTATAGACCTCCTTGGGAGTGAAAGCCAAATAGTCCCACCTGCTGGAGTTTTATTCAGTGTAGTTGTGTGTACAGGTATTAAAAGTTAAGAGAATTGTTGGACAATATGGAATCCTACTATTTTACATGATAAAAAAAGAAGAAAATAAGATACAATTACATTTTTCACTTCATGTCATTTTCAATCATTTTCAAGTGTGTGTGTGTGTGTGTGTGTGTGTGTGTGTGTGTGTGTGTGTGTGTGTGTGTGTGTGTGTGTGTGTGTGTGTGTGTGTGTGTGTTTGTGACCTATCAGGACACAACTTTGTATAATGACATGGGTATGACACAGGTATTACAAGGAGTGGGTGACTTATGAGGACATAACCCATGTCCCCATTTTTCAAAACGCTTATAAACCATACCGAATGAGTTTTTTTTTGAGAAAGTAAAAATTCACAAAGTTTCCTGTAAGGGGTAGGGTTAGGTGTAGGGCAACAGAATATACAGTTTGTACAGTACAAAAACCATTACGCCTATGGGATGTCCCCACTTTTCACAAAAATATGGTGTGTGTGTGTGTGTGTGTGTGTTTGTGTGTGTGCGTGTGTGTGTGTCTGTGTGTGCGTGTGTGTCTGTGTGTGTGTTTGTGTTTGTGTGTGTGTGTGTGTGTGTGTGTGTGTGTGTGTGTGTGTGTGTGTGTGTGTCAAGATGTTAAATGTGTAAAAAAACACAAAATGAGGGACTAATGATCAGAACTTTTTTTTCATTATAGCAACACATTTTTATCTCTGAAAATGAGTCTAGTCACACCGCTGAATGACACCAAGCTAACTTTGTTTATTGGAGCTGCATTTAGTCAAACAAAAGCTTAAATATATACCCAAAAGCCTGACACATCATCACAAATGTGGAAAAAGAGACTTTAAAAAATAATAGTTCTGTGGAAACCACAGCCGTCTTTTGCTAAATTAACACATTTGATTTGCTGGTTTAAGGCTCATAATATCCAGATACAGATCATGCCATGTCCTGCCCCAGGGTTTTCCTTCAAGTCCAGACAATTCTAGAAACTCTGAGAATAAACACATAAAAAGTTGTTTAAACCATGTTGTTTATGCACTTACTCTTACCAATGGAAATATGTGTGCCTTCTATGCACTGTTTATTATAAAAGTTAGTAATTAAGTTAATTCTAACAAAGTTAAAAGGATATAAATGTAAAGTAACATTTCAATTATATACTATTAAAATGAACTAAACGTCAGCTTTATTATATTTAAAACTGGATTACATCTATTGACAAAGCAGTCACCCTAGATCAACAGGGAAATGTTTGGTCATATGGGTGCAAATATTCTGTGAATGTGAGAGTATGTCTGGCCCTGTTCTGAACAAAGCGAGCTTGTTTGGCTTTCCATAACAAGCATGCCAAAGTCTAGAAGGGCTGTTTCCTTCTAAGGGCTTCAGAAAGCCTCCCTCTGCATTTATTGAACTAGACACGTCTGTTTGTTGTTTTCCCTCGCAAAGGGGTGCAGAGAGCTGTAGATCAAAACGCAGTAAAGCTAGCTGAAATATTGATGTACTGTACATGAGGAGAATTCTCCACAAATACAGCCAGCGTATTTGCAGCACTTGTGCTCCCCCGATTACAATTAGCAAAGTCTTAGTTAAAGCCGAGTTAATAACACATTCTTGCCATCTGCTATGGGCTGGCAGCAAAAAGGATGTATTGGTATTTCCAGAACTCTATAAATAGGCCTCACAACCCACAAGCCGCACTGCCCTCTGCCACAATCTGCTTGAACACAGCCCCAATTCAGACTGCTCCAAAACAGGATGTGACATCATTTCCTTTTGCCCATAATGTGATTCTGTCTCCTGGGATTCAGGTTGTAGGAAAATGTTATAGTTACAAGACTTGCACAAAAGATTACTCACTAAAACAAGAACATTACATGACATGGATTGTAAAACTGGGGGCAACAGCTTTAGGTAGACTTTGAGTAGATAGATTGATACATAATGTTCATAAGAAAGAAGGGGGAAAAAAAGATCTCTTTAAAAAAATCTATTTTTTTAATAGACAGCGGTGAGATTAAATGGAGAGCAAACTGTCTAAACAAAACATGAAACAAAAAAACAAACAAAAACAAAACAAAAAAACATAAAAGAAAAACAAAACTATGGAAGTCTGTTTCCGCCACTGAATAAAAAAAAATGATATAAACTCACAGTTTCCCAAAAAAAGTTAGAATTGCAAGTTTATAATCACACAATTCTGAACTTATAATTCCCAATTGCGAGTTACTATCATGTAATTGAGAAAAAAAAAACTCAGAATTGCCAAATTTCAACACACAATTGTGAGAAAAAAGTCAGTATTGTGAGAAAAAAATGGTCAGATTACCTTTTATTTTTTTATTCGGTGTCAAAAACAAGCTTCCATAAAAAATAAATAGATTGTAAAAAATAAAAAATAAAGTAAAAATTGCAAAATAAATCACAAAAATACTACATCTTTCTGGGGAAAAAAAAATTCAGAAATCACGAGATTAATTAAATTTTGTATTTGGAGTAATTTTTTTCCTGTTCAGGTTTACACATCTAAAGGTAATCTAATGCAGAGTAGACAAATAGTGTCAGGTTAATATTTCCCAACACAAATTTAGCTAATTCTACATTTTTTCCCCCCATTTTTCTTCAAAGAAGATCATGTTTGGAGTTCTGCGTCATCAAAAATAATCCTCCCTCAAGTTGTTCAAATCCTGCATTTTATTTTTTTTTTTTCTGTCGAACACAAAATATGATATTTTGAAAAATATGGGTAACCAAACAGTTGATGGTAACCATCATAATTTTTTCCAGTCTATGCGAGTCAATGTTTACCAGTTTGGTTTCCAACATTCAAAATGTCTTTTGTGTGTGTGTGTGTGTGTGTGTGTGTGTGTGTGTGTGTGTGTGTGTGTGTGTGTGTGTGTGTGTGTGTGTGTGTGTGTGTGTGTGTGTGTGTGTGTTTGTGTTTGACAGAAAGAAACCAATTAATATGATTTGGAACAACATGAGGGTGAGTAAATGATGACAACATTTCCATTTGTGGAGGAACTATCCACTTAAATAGAACATATATGGGAACTATGGGAGCTGTGAAAGAGCAAGCACTCAGCAAAACCTTTTCTTCTGGGTGGATTTAAAATAAGCTCTTGTTCCTTAAACACAGTTTCTCACTGTTCAGAAGTTCTGAATCACTTGCAACTAATAAATACAAAATCAGAGGAAATGACATCATGACGACATGAATGGTCCATCGCTAGCAACTGTCCCGAGCTGTGACGTCAAAAGCAGCAGACAAGAAAAAGTCATGCTTTTAAGAGCCATTATAAATAATCCATCAGGCACTGGTATAACATTTACTGTAACACAATGAAATATTACCCTTTCCTTACCATCATTTTGTCAAAGATCTTGCATAATACTTCTTTCCTTTTAGACTTAGTCTGTCGATTCACTGATTTACAGTTTTTTTTTTTTTTCTCGTGTGAAGCGTGTCACACAGGAATGTGCGTCTCAGCACTCTGCACAGAGCGTGTGGTTAACGATCCACATGTGCAGGTCTGCTCTCATTGAAGCTCTGATGGCTTATTCTGTGAATACAGGGCCCACATGGAGCAATTAAACAAACAACTCCTTTAGTCATGGGAGATAAAGCCAACAGCTTCAAAACACTAGAAGAGGTACCTTGATGATTTGCAAATGAGAATATACAATGAAGTCAGTCTCTATTCAGGTTTTTTTTGACAAAGTCATGACTTTACAGCCATTTTAGTTAAAGTCTTGGCATACATACAATAATGTGTTACATGGTTTTCATCAGTTAACGACATCCATGTGTTTCTGTCAGCATGTTTGAACCGGAGCACTTCCCCTGAATGCTGTACCCCCCTCGAAGCTCCTGAGGGAATTCCTGCTGCTTCCTGCTTCCAAGCTGGACAGCCAAACTGCGTAATTCCTGTGGAATGATCATTTGTTGACCTTACCTCTGGCCATATATGAGTCATTATACATTCATTTATTTATATAGCCTTGCTTCATAACCAGTGCTGGTAGTGAATGTTGGACAAATGTGTCCAAGCATTCTTAGTCTTTCATTATTTCATATAGTGAGTATGCGCCAATGGCCCATTCCAATAGATAAATTCAGTTCATATTGTTTGGCTCACTCTCTACCACCTTTTGCTCTGTTGCTAGAGTGATAAAAATAACAATTTCCAAAACATCTCTCGACACAACTATGTTCACTGAATGTCTAATGCATATTTCACACAAAAAAGTGCAAGTGCTGCCTGGAAATGAAAGCGTCACAAAATACTAGGTTGAAACAATGAACACTTCTGAAGAAGAACATGTTTGATTTACCAAAATTTGGGTTGGAGGCATCAGTTCATTTAAAGATACTGAGTTTTGCTTAAAAGTAAAGTAATCTATTATGTCTGAATTATATCTGTATTGAAATAATCTAGAATGATTGCTTTCAGATAGGAATATTTATATATTTATTTATTTTATTTATTTATGCATGCATGCTGTTGTTTACGCATAAATGCTGCAAATCAAAAGTTTGGCTCAAGACTAGGATGACATTAATGAGCAGAAAAAATCCTGCTTTGCCAGAGAGAAAGAGAATGCTTAAAGTGAAAGAGACACAGAGCTCTTCACCAGCAGGAAATGTCTTTCAAGTTCAACAGTTTGTGTAAACACTGATCCTCCAGCATTGAGAAATTTATAATAACTTCTTCTTTTTTCTTTCTTTTTTCAGGGACTGTGAACATACTGTTCTGTATTGCTAGAGGAAGCAATTACAATCACAGCACTCCATTTAAAGGAACAGGACAGTAGACAAAACATGCAAAAACAGGTTGAAGAAATGTTTGTGCAGCAATCTGTTCTGCTAGTGAAGTGTTTTATATTCAGATTTGTGTTTTTTGTTTGTTTTTGAAAGAATGCTCACCAAGGCTGTATTTATTTGATCAAAATATAAAACTGTCATTTCAATATATTTTAAAACGTAAGGAATTTTCAGCAGTCAGTCCTCAATGTCACATGATCCTTTAGAAAACATTCAAATGTGTGGATTTGGATTTTTGTTATTGGTGTTCAATTATTACTAATAGTTATTATCTTCGAAGTTGAAAGCTGCTGCTGTTATAATATAATATATTGTTGTGAAAACCATAATGCATTTCTTTCAGGATTCTTTGATGAAAGGTACAAAAGAACAGCAACTATTTGAAACAGAAATCTTTTTGTACTATTATAAATGTCTGTCACATTTGGTCTATTTAATGTGTAAAACTAAAAAGCAATTAATTTTTACTTGCGCCAAACTTGTGAATGTGTATCATGGTTTTCACAAAAACATTAACCCACAAAAACTATTTTCAACATTTATAAGAAGAAGAGTTTCTTGAGCACCAAATCAGCATATTATGTAATTTCTGAAGGATCACGTGACACTGAAGATTGGAGTAATGACTGCTCAAAAATACAAAATAAAAAAAGAAAAAACTTAAATAATAAATTATAATAACATTTCTCAATATTACTGTTTTCACTTATTTTTCATCCAATAAATACAGCATTGGTGAACATAAAAGACTTATTTAAAAACAGCTTAATAATTCCAATCTTTTGACCAGTACTGTATTAAACAAAGAACTGTATGTTATGACATAACATTCTGAAATGTAGAAACACATTCACACACAATTTGCGGTTTGGACTTGCACTGTATTTCTCCTAAAACTCATGACTGCATAAAAACTGATCACAGGCAGCTGTCCCAGCACCTCTGCACATTATATTGTGGTCTGGCTAATGTATTCCTAAATTTACCAAGCAAATTAGGAAACCATTTATTTAAACATCATACAAAACAAAGAAAAGAAGTTGCATTTACTTTCGTTCTTATTCATTCATTTTCTAACAGCCACATACAGTATAACACTTCATTCTAAAAAATTATTGTCTGCATTAAATATTTCTTCTCTTTAAAAGTGGATCAAGTGGAGATATTTGATGTGGTGCGATTCATTCTAGGATTGTCAAACAGTCAAGTACACACACATTTCATGAAAGACACTGACATGAAGCAGAGCCTTATTGTTTAATCGCTCAATGTCATATCAAAGGTTAAAAGAACAAAACATGAAGAATATGGTTTCGTCAAGCAACAAACCGCTCTTTGAGTTGTCAGTTATTTAATACAAAAAAAATAAAACTACTTGTATATAGAGCTCCGGCAACATAAACACAAGTGTAAAATAGACTTCATGTGTTACTGCAGTACAAAAGCTCTATAAATTACTGTATAAAAAGCAACAAACAAACCTGAAAGCCTGAGGCAAGAGGATCAACCCTCTACTTTGATAAAAAAAAAAAAGAGAGATTTTTAAGTCTCCAAAAAGCTTTCCAAAATGTCTCACAGTGGCAGGGTGTGAGGTTGAAGTCAGTTTTCAGATGACTGTCCGCTCACCTCGACATTTCCTGCAGCTGCCGTAGATGGCGGAGAGCAGATAGACGCCAGCGGTGAGGCAGGCAAAGACGGAGGCAGTGAGGTAGACCTTGTACAAGCAGTGATGTTTGTAGACGTCCAGGTTGCAGTAGGAGTTCTTTTGGGTTTTGTAGATCATGATCCCAATGGTGGACAGATACAGCAGAGTGGCGGCAACGTCATGGATGACGTTGCTTAACAACCACCGTTCTCCTCCGAGGACGGGAACGAGGTCCTGCTTGTCCAGAAGCGTGAGGATGAAGATGGCTAATGTGAGGAGCCAAAAAAGCACAGCCACAAACAGCACATAGTGAATGGAGCCCTCATACTTGTTGGCTGCGATGGTGACCCAAAGCCCGGCTCCCAGGAGGATCTGGAGGACCCGTACAATCCCGATAAAGCTCTTGAGGAATTCCAGGAAACTTCTCTTCACATGTGGCTGAGGGGGCATCTCCTCTTTTTGTTGAAGAGATCTTCTCCTGGAGGTCAGGGTGGGGGCTGGTTGCCACAAAAAGAGAAAGGAGGAGAAGAAGGAGCCAGTAGGAGAGGTAAGGAGCGGCTGATAAGGGTTTTGGAGGAGGAGAACCCTGCAAACGCAAACGGAGTGATTCTTCTACTCGGCCCCAGGGTTTTGAAATGACTTCTGTCTGTCGGTCTCTTCCGTTTCCTGTGGTAACTGTTGAATCGTGTCTCCTTCCCCCTCTTTCCAAGCAGAGAGCAGGAGGAGAAACAGAACAGAGGGCAGGACTTGAAACACTAAGCCCTTTCTCCTCCTCCCCTTCCTTGTCGTCCATCACTCTCTCAGTCGGCTAGTTAGAAAATTCCTGTGTCTGCATACAGTGGCCCCAAAAAGTGTTCGGATACTTTAGGTACACTAAAGATTGTGAATGCATTTAAATTAAAGTAAAAAAACAACTAACTTGGTGGCATTTATTTTAAACAAGACATTTTAGGATAAATAATTCATAAGAAATGGCTTTTAATAATAATAAAAATAAAAAAAAAAATATATATGTCAATTTTATTTCATATATATAGATATAGATAGATAGATAGATAGAGATAGATAGATAGATAGATAGATAGATATTATAACAGTAGAGTAAGTATTTGCTTACTTTCTACTTGTCATATCTGTTGGGAACTGATTTCATATTCACTTAAAGTTACCTTTTCTTAGCTGAAAATACCCTAGAAAAGTTCTGAGAAAACTTTAGCCTCATTTGCTTTTAGATGCCACTTTGTATAGGGTTATATTTCTAGATACATTACTTAAACACATTGAAAAACATATGTTTTACACTCTTGTTTCAAAGCCAGTACATTTTTTAATGTTAAGTTTCTTATATTTAACAAGGCTGCATTTATTATATCAAAAATACACTTAAAATACAGATGTTTTCTATTTGAATATATTTTAATTTACTCTTGTGATGACAAAGCTGAATTTTCGGCATTATTACTCTAGACTTCAAAGTCACATGGTCCTTCAGAAATCATTCTAATAAGCTGATTTGTTGCTCAAGAAACATTTCTTATTATCAATGGTGAAAACAGATGAATACGTTCAAAATAACAGCAAAAAAACAAGATTTATATTTCAAATCATGTAAAACTGTCACTTTTGATCAATTTAAAGCATCCTTGCTGCATAAAGTATGAATTTCTTTATGAATAAATAAATAAATAAATAATTTTGTTAACATCATACTATTGACTGAAATATGTCCTCAGGACAATAACATTTTTTCATAAATGTTAGGTTGGGCCAAGCAGTCATATTTTATAAAGTTTTATACAATTTAGAAATTATAATTTCTATTGGCAAAAACAAAACGTTTAATATAAAACATTGTACTTGTTTCCTGCAAATGTGGCTACAAAGCTTATAATTAATGTTTTAATGGCAGCTTTCCACTGTGACAACGTACCTCACATGTAGTGTAATGCGGTTAATCACAAAAGTTTTTTTTTTTTCATCATCTGTGAAATTATTCAAAACCTATGTACAAGAAATGGCTTTTGGATAAATTTATAAATTAACCTGAGAAATATTTACCAGAGTAAAAAGTGACATCTAGCCCCAGTTAAATCTAAAACAAAGCATTGTGGGGTCTCCAAGCTTATCATTTAAGTCTGCATCAAAGTGCGATTTGGCTCTCAATTTCTTGTTGTTGACAGTATTCTGCGTTTCCCAAACACACTCATCCAAAATAGACTTTCAGTCATAAGCCTCTTTTGCATGGTAATATATGTCTGGGGGATATCCATGAAATGCACTACATCATCCTTCACTATATTCAGGCTTTGTGACAAAGAAATATGCATCAAATTTAACTTGTGCACTCAGACCATGAAAGAAGCAAGAATGTGGGATCCTTTAGTCTTTTCCAAACTAAACAGTCTTATCACCACTGGTATGTTGCGTCCATGAAATCAGTGAGATAAGAGGCTGATGCCCTTACATCAGTGAATACAGACACACCCCTCAAACGTGGCCATGTTAGTGCGCCGCCCCTTTAAAGAATCTGGCCACAGAGAGACCCAGTGGGCGGGGTAAGTTTTAGATTTACATTCTCATTGGTTGATTTATTATGTTTCCAGCTTGGAGCAAAATTCTGCTGTACAGCCGAGTGTGAATTACTGTTAAGACAGTCCGCTGCAGACTGAGAAAAGATGTAGTGCAACTGATTCAATCCTCTAATGCTCACAATGCAATGAAACAATGATTAGAACACTAGTATTTTCACCAGCTAAAGATGGTTTTAAGTCAGTTATTTCTATCTTTTGCTGTAGTGTGTCAGTAGGAAATATCGGTTTACTTTTTTAAACATTAATTTTGCCATTAATTGTAATAACCCAATG
Organism: Cyprinus carpio; assembly: GCF_018340385.1. Classification (NCBI taxonomy): domain Eukaryota; kingdom Metazoa; phylum Chordata; class Actinopteri; order Cypriniformes; family Cyprinidae; genus Cyprinus; species Cyprinus carpio. The sequence goes on along the minus strand of NC_056609.1, from coordinate 24,455,929 downwards.
AGATTTTTGTTTGCACAAAGGAGTCTGACAACAGCCAGCGCTCCACACAGAGCTCTGATCTCATCATCATCCAATATGTCTGGAATGTCATTCCAGACAGACTGGATGATAATGAGATCAGATCTCTGACTTAAAATTAATAACTGATTTAAAACCATCTTTAGCTAGTGAAAACACTAGTGTTGTAATCATTTTGGCCACCACTGTAATTTGTTTTGAAAACATCTGTCTGTATATAAATGAAAGCACTACTAAAACATCCTGCTAAAAGCAAAACATTTTCAATAACGTTCTACAATATACAGAAGTCAGATGAGGTTGCCTTATAACGCTCCTCTTGCACTTCCTGTGAGAAATAGCTCAGAGGACATTGCACCACACGAAGTATGCAAAAGTTCTGAGAGCATCACTGAATGTAAACCTTACATTACTGGAAGGTTATTCTTTCTAAAACATTAGAAGCTATTAAACGGAACCAAATACTGCAAGAAATTGTGCAAGTGCTTATAAGGTCCTGGATGGTGACTGGACCAGTTAATTTAAGTTCCAGTCCTGAATTTTTTGGAGAAAGTGGCCATTTTATCTTCTTCCTGCAGTTACAGGCCAATGTTTATGTCTCAAAAATAAAACAAAGTTAAACATGTCCTAGTCAGGGTGCTACAAATATAAGCAGCAAAATTTCAGTTTTAAAGTTTCTGTCTGGATTGTTGCAACATACTCTAATCTCTACAGTGTTATGTATTTTCAAACAGATATTATTCTCTTAATCGTGTATAACACAGACATAGAAGAAAAGAGCAATAAGGACTTAGCATTTGTGATCAGGTTTGTGTTGATGATGGATCGCTGGGGTGCTGTTTCCCACAATGTAATGTGATTAATGTCTATTTTACTGTACATGTGGAGGCTGTTCACACCGGGATGAATTTCGCCACGCGATATTTGCCGACGTTTAACGCCTCGTGACTAAACAAAGGGCGGCCAATGTGCGTGTGCACACCGACGCGAGCAACGCCACGCGTAAAAGCGTCATTTTTTAAAAAAACGCCTCGGGTTCGTTTTTTTGGTTTGACGCACCGCGTCAAAAACTACACGACCAATGAGAATGGCGCTTTTTCACACGTGTCCGGAGCTTCTGAAGTTACAGTAAAACACAACTTGGGGGCGCTCAAACACAAAACTGTCTTGCTGAGCACACATACGTAACGGCGAAGAAGATATACGCCAAGTAGCGTCTACACTGCCGGGAAGAAATAAGACGAAGAAGATGCAAGGCAAGATGAATGTAGAGTTGCTGGTCTCGTTGGTGTCGGAACACAAAGAACTATATGACAAACGCGACAGCGATTATAAAAATCTTGATAAAAGAGAACTAGTATTTCTAGTATTTCTGTTTTACATTAAGCGCCATCTAATGTCAGGGAAAGAATTTGCATGTTCACTCGGCTCATCGTCAGCGAAAATCGCTTGGGTGTGAACACAAAAAACGCGTTGAAAAACGCTGGCGAATAACAGCGCCGATATTCGTCCCGGTGTGTACGGCCCTTAAGGCTGGGGTGCTGTTTCCCACAATGTAATGTGATTAATGTCTATTTTACTGTACATGTGGCAAATGATCCAGGAGCAGCATCAGCCATGGTTTTGGGTCAAGGTTTGGCCCTCTGGCCCCTGGTGGGAGATGCCTACTAACACAAAACTTCTTCTGTACAGAATCTGCACACAAAAATATGGTTTTAACATCTTTTTCTTGATTGGACTTAACTGACAAATGTTTTTACACAAACCTGAGAAAAGAAAAAAAAAACTTGAATGCTATTTGCTGAATTAAAAGTGCAACATGATAAATGCAGTGCAAATAATCTAACACACAGCTCAATAATAAGAACAGACTACTAAAAATAGGAACTCAATCCCTTCAGCGATGTAAATTCTATGTACATTGATATACGCTCAGTGTTAAATAAGTAATAGAGAACAAGCTTGCAGCTCCATTCTGACTGGCCTGGCTTTTACTTATCCATTATAAAACAAAGTCGGGTTTAAAAAAAGTACTAGGCTGCTACAATAAACCCTTCTGGAAGAACGTAGGATGGCAATGTTTATTAGATTTAATACTTAAACAGCAAAGTACACAAAATATCCTCAAACCTATAAATTCTGCTTTGTGTGCACACATTTTCTACTTATGTCGTCAGTTTTGTCTGTACAAGTGCTTGATGAACCATTACTTCAACTACTTCAGTTATCAATAGTGGAAATGATTGCCTTTAAAATTATCTAATGAGGAGAGAAGGACCTCTAACGGTGAACTGGAGAAAGTGCAGGTGTTAATGTGATAAAGGAAGCTTCGGGCATCTGCTCTCACTTGAGTAGTTGATATATCCATGGGCTTGTAAACCAGTTGTGCTAATCAGGTCAATGGCCAAACTCTTCTTAAAATAACTAAAATGCTCCCTTTCTGTCATGGATGGAATCAGGATGCATAATTCATGTTTTTATATCTTTAAATGAACAGCCTAATTCATTTATACATTCATGAAGAATAATCCCTCTTTACCAGCACTGGGAATAAACAGAAACAGTAAAAATAGATAACGAATATACAAATAGAATCTTCAAGTGGAATAAAGATCTCTGAGGTGGAGCAGTATAATGTGAGGTGCATTGACTGGTGAATGTGTGACAGCTCCACATAAGTTTTATTACAGGTAAGCGTGAACAATACAGTATGAAATGTGTCACAAGCATTCTGATGCCTGTTTATTTTACCGTTCATTGCTAGCTCATAAACTGATACTGTACTATGTTAATATACCATTAAACTGTCCTCATTAAAGAGTTATGAGCCATAAACCAAACCAATCCAGCTGAGGTAAATCACATAACAAACTTTGATTTGAAGCAAAATAATAATAATAATAATAATAATAATTTTAAAAAGACAAAACGTACAAGACAGGTAGGCTTTGGGTAAGAACTACAATCCCATGAAGCACTGTGAATGACAATTATGTATGGTAACCATATATATCACATTTATTTCAAAATATGCACATATATGGAAATATTCAAGTAGTCTGAGAGCATAGAGAGACAGCGATTTGCAGTACTTTATGGGAGTGGGTGCTAAAGAGTTTACTGGTACAATTTTTGATAGGATTTCTTTGTAGAATTATTGGTAATTTGCTTTCTCACCAGGAATTTCACTGTTAAACACTATTCATTAAAAATGTATAAATAATGCAGACATTTTACTTCAGTCTTATCATCACTTCACTGGTTGCCAGTTCATTTTAGAGTTGATTTTAAAATCCTTTTTATTTGTTTACAAATGTTTCAACAATTTGGCGCCCCCTACCTCTGTACTTTATTAGTTTTACACAATCCTTCCAGAGCTCTGAGACAGGGACACAAAGCCTTCTATCGGCTCCTATTTTTCCCCCATTTACTTAAGTGAAGAATACAAAAAAAAAAATTTCTAACCCATTAGTCAGAATAATCTCCACTGCTATCTTAACATCTTTAGCAGGCCTCAAATTCCCGGTGACACGTGGGTTTGTATATGTGTGCAGAAAAATATATTGAATATGATGGAACCCTACATATCTTACAGATTCTCTGGAAACGCCATTAAATATTAACTCCACTGATGGTCTACTGATCTCTGATGCTGCCTTAACAAGGACTGGAGAGCAAAGATGCTGGTATAGACCCCATAAGGTCCTTTTTCTTTCTTTTTCTCTTTCTCTCTCTTTCTCCCTCCCTAACGGTCTGACTCTGCTGGTTCTAGAAGAGGTCTATATTTATCCCGAGAGAGTAAGAGAAGGAGTGAGAGAGAGCAGTGACTGCAGAAGGCCTGCAGTGCTAAATACATCCCTCCCATCACTTTATGCCAATGTCCTGATTTCCTCACAGGAACATCGAATGGGATGAACGTTTCATGTCATACCATTTAAATGTCTCATTTTCCTCCTGTGTGTAATAGTCTTTATTCCAGATATGTCCTCTAATACATGACCTTTGCTTTGGGAATGAAGCACGGATGAAAACAATCAACAAGAAATCTGCCAAGTCAAAATAAGCCTCTGTGGATTTATGGAGGCGTTTAGCTGGCGGGGTAAAAGACGCATTTACACGTGTGCATACATTCAAACCAGTACACACCCACGCAAAAACACACATACTACATACAGTACTTGTGCTTCTAGGTTTGAAGAACAGCTGAGACAAAGTGACAGCGGGGAGAATAGAAAAGGGAAGGAGAGGAGAACAGATAAAGACCTTCTGAGCTGGGTGTCATGTGATACAAGGCTGTACTATGAGCCTTCGAGGAAAAAAATACACTCTCTGTAACTGCTATCCAGGTTGCCATAGCAGCTACAGAAACTATCAAATCTCAGAAAGCAGATTTACAGTATTCCTTTAAAGTAATCTCAGTAATTGTGACTCTGATATGAGAGACTTGGGAAAAATTTTGCTGTAATGAGCGCCTCAATGCATCTTTACACAACAGTTAAGTCTGCTTAGTGTCTGCTCAAAATTCTGTGTAGGGACGTAATGCTGCATAAAAGTCACTAAATTATGCCAGCTCTGACCCACATCAGTCCCTAAGTATATGGATCATTGCTGTGTAAATGGATTTATGCACCTCTGAGCAGCATTAAACAGTCTGTGTAAAGACACCAAAATGCTACTTCAGAAGCACTTCTATGGCACCTTTGCAGTGACAATTCGGCATTATCCCGCTTATTGCATATGAACCAACCCAAATAAATAATGCCACACTTAGGCCTACATATGATAACAAATACCATTATATTAAGCAGTAGCTATAACACAACTGTTCACCTGCTCTGGTGAGTTTTATCAGTCTTTTCCATCATTCTTAGAGGTACTTCCTTCATCCATACTGCTTTTCTGACTAAAGTATACTAGACCTTGTCTCTAGACATCGTGGGAGACTAGACTATGTCTCTAGACATCGCAATGTAGGCCCATGCTTCAAAATATTCAGTGATTGGTAGGCGCAGTAAAGCTTTACACCATAATTTGTATACTCAACAGCTTCCTTGGCCAAGTTGTCCATGCAGTCCAGACGAAATAAAGCATCCAAGGCCTTCAAAAGATTTTCCAACCTATCTCATTCCAGTCAGGTGGATGCCAGCATCCCAAGAATATAAATTTGTTTATATCCAATACAATACGAAAGTAAAATTTATATTCTAGCACTAATATTCAACAGCAAATAATCATTTTAAGCTAATCCGTTTGAAGAAGCAATTAGAAAACCGTAAGTCTCAACCTGTTAAAAACACCTGTTAAGAGGCTGTCTGCCTGAATTGAACTAATCTGAGTGTGCAGTGAGCGATATATACAGTAGGTGGCAGGAGGGTGGAAAGATGAAAAGTCATTATATATACAGTCAAACCAAAAATTATTCAGACACCAGATATAAGGTTTCTATATATTTTTTTTTTTTTTTTTTTTTTTTTTTACTAGTGGGTGCAGGACACTATAGTTCAATTATGTAAGAAAGGATAGCAAAATTAATTAAAGTAAACCATGATTATTATTATTATACCCAAAATTCTTCAAATTCCAAATATCCAAATTTCATTCAGTGGACTACCAGTAAAATTGACCTGACCATGATTTGCTTAATTGTTTTTTTTTTTTTTAATTGCTAATGCAACCTTTTTACACCACAGACTAATAAAGAAAATTAAGCATTGCTTGGTAATTGGTTGACCTAAATTGGTATTATCTAATTGTGCACTTAAATTTAACAGCTGACAGTTTACAGCTATTCAAGCTAATTCATTACATACCTTTCTATCAAAGTTATCTGACATTATCAAGATGAATTTGTTCCGACACAATTTAACTCAGAGTTCTTGTCATATTTTATTACATTTTCTAAACTATAGTGAATAAACTGTGATAATGTGAGAAATGTTGACGGTGTCTGAATTAATTTTGGTTTGACTGTGTGTGTGTGTGTGTGTGTGTATATATATACAGTATGTATATATATATATATATATATATATATATATATATATATATATATATATATATATATATACAGAGCTGGAAGTTGACTGCCATTGAAATACACTATATCAATGTATATGGCAATGAAATATCACTATGGTCTCTGCAAAAGGCAATAAAACTGTAGCCTCCAAGTATCGAAACTGGTTTAAAAGTGGCCTGTTACTGACAGAAAGCTATTTCAGCTTGAAAGAGTCCTTGATCAACGTCAAAAATGAACCCACTCATCCATGACGAGAGAGTATGTATTGAGCTAAAAATGGCTTTTGCTACTTCCAGACCAAAAGAAAGCAGCTTATAATTTGACAGAACAAGTCAGAAAAAAAATAATAATGCATGGCCGCAAAGCAACAGATATATATATATATATATATTAGTTCACATTCAAGGCCCACACTGTGAAAATGCCCAGGAGACTTCACAGGTCATTTTCTCCTTTGAGAACTCCGGGCCTGATGCATTCTCACAAAAATGCCTAAGCACACACAGACATGCTTGTTTATTTTCCCACACACATATTTCTAGATACACACATCACCACAACTTTCTTTTCTCAGAGCACAGTCCACCTCTCACCTCTCCACACACACATTCAAACAAGAGTACGTAATATCTGCCAAAAGTACTGGCTGTGAAATTGGAAGATGTCTGCGTGCCACGAGCATTTGGACACAGAGCTCACGGCTCGGCCCTGGGAGTCCAATTATCCCCCAGCCTACCCTGACATATCAACACACAACACACTTTGTTTTATGCAAAACAAAGCTTTGTGATATTTTGGCTGAATTCCCACTGTTGAGGGCTCCAGATTGGCTCTTTTTGAATCTCTTTTTATCTTACTCAGATAGAGTTCCTAATGAACAGCATCAGTTAGATTTGTTAATTTATTTGTGAGGTTTCCATTTATTAAGCTTATACACAATTCATAACACTGTATGCACTTTTTAAAATAGTTTTATTAGTCTTATGAAAAGTTATTTAATCAAACATATTTGGCTTAATGTAAATATACTATATATAATAATAATTACTAATAGTATAATATTCAAGCCATGGCTTTAAAGCAGGAGTGTGTGGATAAAGCTATTTAATCATACACATCTGATTAAATATTAATATAATCATTATTACTTAATATTCAAAGCCAGGGTTAGAATCAGGGGTGTGTGGACCCCTGGAGGTTCATGAAGGTACTGCAGAAGTCAGATCATGTTCAGCATAATTTCATAATATTTGTTTGTGTTATATCTAAAACTTGTTACAGAGAATGATATATTCGTATTATTTATACCTAATTTTATTTTCATATATTGAGATTTTTTATTATTATTATTAAAAGTTTTAGTAAATTTATGTGCTTTTGTCATTTTATTTTACTATTTAGGTTCAATTTATTTTTATTTATATTTAATTTTGCTATCTAAAGTCACAAATCTAATTACCACAACCTCTCGCTCTCTACAGTATATATATATTATTATTATTATTTACTTTTCCTGATAATAACCCTGAGAACATGTACTCTATATATATATATATATATATATATTATATAATGATATACTTATAGTTTAAATATGATTAGATAATTATTATTTACTTTTCCTGATAATAACCCTGAGAACATGTAACATTTTTGTGACCAAAAAGAGAGAGAGAGACTTATATATATTCTAATTTTTAACATCAGCATTGTACTGCATGGAGTTCACAAAGAATCCGCAGATCTCCACTTAACACCACTTAAAATGTATCTCCATTCTACCTCTCTCTTCGTTTCTCTCTTCCTGACAGCATATCATCTGCTGCGCTCAGCTTTGTGTCACTTGTGAATCTCATCAGTGTTGCAGTGATACTCCAGGGCTCTGATACCCACCATCCTGCTCTTACAGTCTTACACTTCAGCCCAGAGAGTAGAGGCCTGTCACCATGCATACCGCCATGCATTAAATATTACATATTAAATATTTACACAAGCTCAGTGTTTACATTACGCTGTTGAATTATGTGATGGAGGAAGCAGATTTCTTAAAACATGCAATATGTTGTTTATACTGAATGTTTTGTGAGTGAAATTTGAGGGAAATCTTAGTGCTGGGGTTAAGTTAGTAATTTAAATATGATCGTTAGCCGCCTTCTCTCCCACAGCACTGATTGTATCCCTCCTTCTCCTAATGCTGTTTTGGTGGCCATAACTCGACCTGTGTCATGCCTTCATCTGCATCCCACTTTATCAGCTCTCTTCTCTCACCACCACTTAATTTGGTTCTCCATCTGTTACAAGCTTCATAGGCTGTCATCGATCTACTACCTGCCTTTAAATGCGTATTTCTGTATAAATTTCTGTTAAATCTGTATTTTTCTTTTGTATCTACTGTACCATATACAGTAGGCTAAATATTTCAGAAATTAATATATGAATGTTATATGAATGTTTTATATATATATATAAATATATATATATATATATATATATATGTGTGTGTGTTTGTGTGTGTGTGTAAGTATGAACTATCTATCTAGTGGAGCTTGTGAGCCATTTAGAATTTTGTATACTGGAAATTTTTTTCAAAGAGAACCCCGTCAAACAACTGATACACAAATGCTTTGTCATTTATTTTTCTGGAAAGTCATCCACTTTACACATCTGTGAGTGCCAAAAGAATGTGAATCTCTAGGAGATTCACTTATGAATTCACTTATGCTCGTCTTTTAGTACTTTACATATTGAATTCTTCTGTGCATATAACTCTATCTGCTGCATAAACAGTAGGGTGAAGAGTCTGAGACCGAAAAACTGTTTGTTCTCTTTGTTTCATTGGAACTTTGGATTAAACAGAGTAGAACACAGCACAAAAGTGCACATTTATGCACTTTTTTATAGGTCACTAATATAAAATAAGCTAATCTTTGGCTATGGTTATGTGAACTCATTTGTGCAGAAGCACAAGATGCTCTTCGGAGCATCTCAAATCATCCTGGTGAACAAACTTGGAGAGGTCATACAGCTTTAAAATAAAAAAAAAAAAAAAAAAATAAAATAAAAAAAAAAAAATAAAATAAAATAAAATAAAATAAAATAAAATAAAATAAAATAAAAAAAAAAAAAAAAAAAAAAAAACAAAAATAAAAAAAAAAAAAAAATAAAAAAAAAAAAAAATAAATAAATAAATAAAATAAAATAAAAATAAAATAAAATAAAATAAAATAAAATAAAATAAAATAAAATAAAATAAAATAAAAAATGAACAAAACAAACCAAATACTAAAACATTATTTAAAAATCTTTAAAAATCTCCAATTAATCCAGAATGTGGCTGCAAGATTAGTCTTTAACAGGCTGAAAAGAGTGCATGTCACACCTCTGATCATCAATTTGCACTGGCTACCAATAGCTGCTCGCATAAAATTTAAGGCATTAATGTTTGCCTACAAACCCACCATAAGCTCTGCACCCCTTTACCTCAATTCACTACTTCAGACTTATGTGCCCTCTAGATGCTGGTGTTCTGCAAGTGAATGATGCATTATATTGACATCCCAAAAATCCGAAAAATCACTTTCACAGACTTTTACATTAACTGTTCCCTCCTGGTGTAATGACCTGCCCAACTCAATCCAAGCAACAAGAAACAGTTTAAAACACATCTCTTCCATCTTCATTTGACCCTCTAACTCTAGCACTCTCTATTCTAATTCTATTTTATATATGTTTTCTTTTTTATTTATAAAAAAATAAATAAAAATAAAAACAACACTTGACCCTCACTTGCACTCTCTATATTTTTATTCTAACTACTTGTTTTCTGTTTATTTATTATAAAAATGACCCTCTAACACAAGCATTCTCTATTCTTTTTCTATTCTTTCGACTTGTTTTATTTTAATTTTAAAAAAGACCCTCAAACACCCTCTTTTTTTCCCCTTGTTTTCTTTTTATTTATTATATAAAAAACCCATACACACTGCATTAGGCTAACTGAGACTTGTCACAGCACTCACATACTATTGCTCTTTTGTTGATTTTGATTGCTTCTATTGTCCTCATTTAAGTTGCTTTGGATAGAAGTGTCTGCTAAAAATCTGTATTTTTCTTTTGTATCTACTGTACCATATACAGTAGGCTAAATATTTCAGAAATTAATATATGAATGTTATATGAATGTTTTATTTATATATTAAATATATTATATATATATATACATCTATATAATATATACATATATATATATATATACATATATATATATATATACATATATATATATATATATATATATATATAATATATATATATATATATATTCGAGTATATATATATATATATAATACATTATATATGATATATATAGTGTATATATTTTATTTGTATACTGGATATATAAATAAAACATTCAATAAACCTTCATATATTAATTTCTGAAATATTTAGCCTACTGTATATGGTACAGTAGATACAAAAGAAAAATACAGATTTTTAACCCATACAGACTGCATTAGTCTAACTGAGACTTGTCACAGCACTCACATACTATTGCTCTTTTGTTGATTTTGATTGCTTCTATTGTCCTCATTTAAGTTGCTTTGGATAAAAGTGTCTGCTAAATGACTAAATGTAAATATTAATCTGAAAAAAATACAATATATATTATATTTTTTATTTCAACTTGTGAATTTTTATGCATATAATGCATAGTTACATTTCAAAAGACTTTTGTGCCCCTACATATGCACATATATACTACATATTTCAATACTTCATATTTAATACTCTTAGTTCACCTCTTCTCCTCTTGGTCTATTTTTTTTTTTTTTTTTTTTTTTTTTTTTTTTTTTTTTTTTTGACCACTTCACTTCTGCTTTTCGCTTTTTGTACCCAGAGTCCTCTGATTCTGCCTGTCCTGGTTTCCTTTAATCTCTGTGTTCATGAAGAAGACCCTATTGAAGAAGGCCTCAATAAATTATAGCTGCTCTGGACTGTCTTTCTTTGGCACCGCAGGCCACCTCAATTTACTGTATAGTGCAGAAACATTGCCTGTTCTTCATTCAGGAGTTAAAAACTCAATGGTTTAAAAAGAAACACGTGAGCTTTGTACTAACCAGTATAGCTCTGTATATAGTCACAAATTTCATACCTGACTTTGACAAACCTAAGTCAAGATGAACACTGAACAACTGCACAGAGAGCTGCTTACACATTTCAAAAGAAAAGATTAGAACTTTTAGATTGCAAAAGTGTGACCACATGGTTACTGCCTATTAACCTGTTGCTGCATTCAGGTCATAAATTATTCATCTTTTAATATGGATGTGTAATTTAATACCAGATTGGCATCTTTTTGTGCTACAGTAGCTGCACATGCTACCATAAAAAAACACACAGAAATAAATAACGGATGGGTGAAAATTTGCATAATTCTTAGTTCAAGGTTAACTTGACAGCTCTCAGTGATTTCCACCAGCACTGAAGCACAACTCCCATTATATCTAGTCAGATTAGTTGTGTAGTTGTATATGTATGATGCATATTTCATTGCCTCAGAGCTGAACATTGATGCTGGGTTTTGGACTCAAGGGCCAGTCGAGAGCCCATCAGCAGGCAGCGTCTTCAGTTACATGGCAACAGGGAAAGTTGGTGACCTAAATACAATACCAGCCACATCAAGAAATTTAGGACGAAAACACAGCCACAAAAGATTAGCTTTAATTTATGTCTTTAAATATGGGTGTAAAGGGACTGCTGTGAACTCAACACACAAGCCAAACCTTTTCTAGCTCTCCTTACAACAAGCTGCCTTGGTAAACTAGACAACAGACAATAATATACAATAAACAAGCATAATATAACCCAAATTAAAAACAATAAATAGACCATAACCGCACCAAAGCAGGATGTTCTCTCTTCAGTTTTGATTCTAACAAGAATAGTCACCATGAAAACTGTTTGTGACGTAGATTGGATACTATACAGCCTTGTAGGTGGGTTTCTGTGGGAAACAGCAAGAACATTTCATCCTACCTTCTCACATAGTTTCAACAGTCATAAATCTGACCAGCTACAACAGACAAGCAACATCAGACTCATTTGACACGTGTTAACTATGGCTTTTTGGGTCTGAAAGACTGAAAGCTACCTTATTCTTTGAAATATTATTTGAGGGAGACTGTGGCAAACTCAAGATTTTTATCAAATTTGAATGACAGATCTTTTCTAATTTCTTTTATCCCTATATTACAACATTTGATTTGATACTATAATGGGGACGCTGTGTTTTTCTTGCTGGAAAACAGACATGAGCAGGATAAATTGCGAGCTCTTAAGATGTCATCTATTTTAGCCCCTAAAGAGTGCTTGTACCATATAATAAGGACACAGTGATTTTGGTGTGTAAACTGCTCAGTGGAAAAATAATAAGTTAGAGGTGTTCACTGAAAACAACACAGAGCACAGCAATATGATGAATTGTTCTTTCCAGCTGCTCATATTTTGTTTGGAGACTTTCTGAAACTTAGTTCCTCTGCATTTTCTACTGTGAGCCTTTACTTAGAGGACCAGCATATTGTTTTTCTATCTTCTGTATTTATACTGAGCTAATGCTATTTTTATAATCTACCTAACCCCCCAAAGAAACACTTTCATTAAGACATAGTTTAGCATAGTCATTAAGCTGTTTTCACAAAGTAGTTGATGGGTTTTTTTTAAAAAACATTTTGCTAGATCATTAAATTTAATAATACAGGTAATTTTCAAGGGACAGTCTGTAGACAAACAGTGCAACATAAACAGTAATTTGGTTAGAGAAACATATATTATCTAAAATACTTTAAACATCTAATATAATTTTTGGTAAAAACAAACAAACAAACAAACAAACAAACAAATGTAAAAAGCAAACAAACAAACAAACAAACAAACAAAACTAAAATTAATGTTTCAAGAACGTTATTATTTGGTTCCCAAATATAACCAAACAGGAACCAAATACTAACGTTAGGGGAAAGTTCTGTGTTTGGCTGATTATGGAAATATATTTTAGTGAAAGTGATATATTTACAGTATCAGCAGTCCTTTTCGACGCTTCTGACTAACTTTTATCATTAAAATGTTTGCAATCCAGTTAAAACCTACTGAGAAAAATAGCTTTGAAACAATTTTCACTTAGATTTACAAAGAAAAAAGTAACAGTGCATTAAACATGACTAAAAAGACTGAAACTGTAGCTATTTTCTTGTAAAAAGTACTCCTGTAAACTTTATTTACATCTTCGAAAAATTATTTTGTTACAGTATAGCTACACTACCAGTCAAAAGTTTTTGAACAGAAAGATTTTTAATGTTTTTTAAAGAATTCTCTTCTGCTTTTATTTGATCCAAAATACAGAAAAGGCAGTAAAATTGTGAAATATTTGTACAGTTTAAAATAATTGGTTTCTGTTTGAATATGCTTTAAAATGTAATTTATTCCTGTGATCAAAGCTAAATTTTCAGCATCGTGCTAAGAGGCCTACGAGTTTGGTAAAAAAAAAAAAAAAAAAAAAAAAAAAAACACTGAATAATATCTTAGATCATTTCGATTTGCTGTTACTGTGAACAAGTGGACTGTCTTTCTCCTCAAGTTGCAGCACGAAACTGCATCCACCGTCAGATGGCGCTGTGGTTCTGAGAAACCGCTGGAGGTGTGACAGCTGATACTATCTGAAAATCTGTAAATGCCACGGCTGGAGTGCGCGTGAGAGTGGGTGAGCGGACCATTCCAGTCCGTGTGTCTCTGTGCGTGTGAGCAGTGATCTGCTGTCATTCATGGGGATCATGTATGGAGATGGAGACCTGCTCGGACGGCCCCGGAGGGACTGCATGTGTTACCTGGGACCCCCGACCACCTTGATGCCCATGTAAGAATTTTAAAAAGCACCTATGCATGAGTAGAATACGTATTGTGTTGTGACATATGTAGTAGGTGTCTTTCTATTAAGGAACTGAGAAAAAAATAAGCTTCTAAAACAAAGCCCAGTTAGTCAGTCGTGATGACAGTATTAAACAAAAAAAAAAAAAAAAAAAACACCACTAAGCGCATTACGCACAAGTCTATAGATGGTGCTGTAAGTCTGATGCGCACCTGGGTTTTCTTAACGATTTCTATTCATTAGAATATTACAGTTCACAGTTATTTGAAAGTTAATGCCGTTTTATTTCATCAGAAGTATGTAGATTTCAAATGCTATTCATTTGAGACTATGTAATGCCAGTTTCCTTGCATGTACACTTTCATGCTAAAAGCGTAAGCAAACACTTTAAAAGGACTCACCATATTAAACTGTAAAATAAAGTTAGATTGTAAACACGGCATTTGTGAGAAGCACCAACAGTGGCGTTAATTGTTCCACACGTGAACGGAGCGTCAGTGGAGTTGGTGCGTAAAGCTGAATCGCGCACGCCTCCCTGTGGCCATATAGACTGCAGCATAAGAAACTACCCTAACTAATCTGCCATATGCTGTCAAGCACTTTTCCCCCCCTTTCTTTTCTTTTTTCATTAGTAAAAGCAAATTCACTCAGTTCTTATCTATCATATTGCGAATGTAACTGCCAGCCTAATCGAAGATCATGACCTGATAACCATGGTCCAAAAACAGCTTCTGGTTTGTTTGTTTGTTTGTTTGTTTATTTGTTTCTACCCAATATGTTATCTTACATATTTTAATTAAAAAATAATTATTTATTCTACCGCGAAATTATGTTTTGATGAATGATTTTAGTTTTGTTGTTATTATGTGATTACCCAATCGTTATTATCACTGTTATTTTTAGTAGCCTATTATTAATTTAACTTAAGAAATGGTCTACACTGGGGGAAAAAATGGTGTAGGATTTACTTTAAAACACTTTCACTCCTAAATTGCTTATGAATTAACAAGTATTTACGAATAAACGGCAAGTTACACATTGTATTAAATATAACATTTTAGAAAGGCTTGAAATAGTATTTTTCTTGTAATACGTACTCCAATAATTGTTGTTTTACAGATTCGAAAAATATTTTTAGTGCACTAAACATTACATATATGACATTTTATTTCAATTATTTGTGTATTTCACAGTTGCATTATCTATACTTTCCATCAAATGATTCGTGGCCTACTGTACCAGTAGAGTGTTACACTGTACGGAGCAGCAGTCATGTCTGGTTATCATCTCTCAGCCCCTCTGCCTCCTCCGCTCGCAGTGCCTGTTAGTGGAGGGTGAAGATTCGCGCACCCACCCTCTTACGCTCAGAAACAAAGCTGCGCGCTCGGAAGCCGTTTTACGCGGGGTGTTTGTGTTTGAGAAACACCCTATCCTCTGTTTAAAGAGGTGGACTATCCGAATCCCAATGTAATGAGAAGGTCTGTTCGTGTGCCACGCTCTCACTGGCACACCTCGCTGTCGGTGTCAAGCGCTCGAAGCCAACGCGATTCCAACTTTGTGCTCTTGTCTCCAGCGGAATGCGTAAATCCCCCGAGGTGAGTCCCAGAAGGCTGTCCGACATCAGCCCCCAACTCCGCCAGCTCAAGTACCTGGTGGTGGATGAATCGATTAAAGAGGACCTGAAGTCATCTCGATCAGTTGAGGACATCAACAGCGCGTCCATCGAGGAGAGGATCTTGAGAATCACGGGCTATTATGGCTACCAGCCGTGGAATGCCGTTTATAAGAGTAAGCAACTCGTTTTTACTAATGAATTGATTGCGTGGAACAGGTGTTGAGAGTCTCCCAGAGGAACATTTTATTGCTTAGATGTTTTTTCGGAGCTTAGCAGATGGAGTTTCAACGTTGTCTCAAGATGTTTGTCCTAAAAAAATCATTTGGAGAAATGTAAGAATAATCCAGAGCTACAAAATGAATGCCAGTAGATCAGATCATTTGGTCTTGGAAGAAATTGAGAATGTTTGAGTTCATAATGAGATCTCTGATTTTTTGCTTGCAAAGTTCAATTTGATAATTGTTGAGATTTCTTTGTATATTTCTGCTTACTAGTCGTTGATTGATTAAACATACAGTCACAATGAGCTATATAGACAGAGCCATGAAGTATTTCAGTTGATTGATTTGCACTAACACTAGGCCTATGGGTTGAGAACAAACAGAAGTTGAACTGAATTGAGCTGGGTGATGACCAGTGTTGGGTGTAATGCATTACAGAGTAATTAATTACTGTATTAATTACTTTCCCCTTGAAAAAGTACAGTAAGGGATTACTCTTCATTTTTCATTTTGAATTTCTGATGCAATGGCATTAAAGTGCCCCTATTATGGGTTATTAAAGGTTCATATTTTGGTTTTGGGAGTCCCCAACAATAGGTCGACATGCATGCAAGGTCAAAAAACACTTTCATTGTCTTATAATATGCATTTGTGATTGGTCCGATTGGTTCAGTTGGTCTCATTGTCATTTCATCATGCCTGTAATGCCTGATAAAGCAGCGTTGGTGAGCGCAGTGCTGCTTTGTGTACAGCGTTACAGGAGAAACCACTATTTTTACTGCTCCAAAAGCGCCACCTAGTGGCAAAGAATGAATTTGCATTTTCATTCAGACCAATGCGAAAAGACGCAGTGGGCTATGCTAATATTTCATGTGTCAACATGAAATGGCTTGGGGATTTAATATTAAAATTTTATTATATAATGTTATGGTTTTTAAATACCTTGGTTAGTTCAATTTATGCAATTATGTTTGCAATTTTGTATTATTTATTTGAAAGAAATACACTCCTTGTATTGTTCAAACTGGTCGAGGATGATATGGGATATAGAAAGAAATTAGTATTAAGTAATGCAATATTTTTGAGAGAGTGCCTAATTAGTACAAATCTAATTACACTGTTGAACATTTACATTTACATTTAATCATTTAGCAGACGCTTTTATCCAAAGCGACTTACAAATGAGAAAGATGTAATTAGTAGCTAGTAATTATTTACTTTTTAGAGTAATTTACCCCAAAATAAGGATGGCACTGTTGCTTTATAACTGAATCTAATCTGTTGATAATTGACCAGTTTTGGAACATCAGTAGTTACTGATCTGAATTTGAAACAAGGTTGTACTGACTCAAGCTCAATAATGACACTATTGTCTTCTATAGAGCTGCTTACAGCTGAAAGGACTTTGTTTTATTATTGATGAACTTTACACAGTTATTGAACCGAACCTGAATCAACATTGAACTGACTTCAAGTGAATAATGACACTATTGTTTTTGTAGAGCTGCTTTGCAGAGTAAAAAAAAATTTAAAAAAACTACACAACTTAAATCAAACAAAATTCACAAATTTTACAATATTCACAAAAAACATCAAAGAAAGCAACTCGACTTCTGAAATTTTACAAGAGGCACACATGGGTCTTTTTTCAGGAGAAACATCAAAGAAGCCTACGACTTAAACTCAGTCTTGATTTATGACAGCACACGTATGCAATCACGCTGTGGTTTTTGAATTTTGACACTTTCAGCTATTTGGTTCATAGAAATTGATTGATTGATTGATTGATTGATTGATTTATTGAGATGCAGAGAGTTATTGCAAATATTGCATGGAGCATTAAGACATTTGATGATGCCTAAATCCCTTAAAACAACCATAACGTTTAAGTACATGGACACAATCTTGGCACAGGTGAGGTGGGTGTTTATGCTTTACAGATATAAAGAAAAGAGCTTCCCATCCCAATCCTGTTTATCCTCTTTTGTGCAACTGTTCCCTCTAGATAAAGGAGCTGTCTGCATGTTTTGGGACCCACTGTGTGCTCAGAAACAGACACAGTAATGCGTGGTGAGGCTGTATTCTGACTCTTATAAAACACCATCCAATTGACCTTTCTTTGGGACACACCAAGAAATGCTTTTGTTACACGATGCATTGAAATTCTGTATTTAACTTTTCATTATTTATTCATCATCGCAGGAGTCTTAGCCACAATGAAAAAGGTTGTATTTTATATATAATATGTATTTATATATATATTATATATACACGATTAAACCATATAGATATATTAAAACCATTTAACAGATATATCAAACCATAGATATATTGTTCAAAAATAATACAAAATTATTGCATATACTGCATATCATTTTGATATTGGTTTATTTTTTGCTGTCATTTTTTTATCTAATGCATTAAATTCATATTTTTAAAGTTTGAAAATAGTTTTTAAGTCTACTGTACAAATAACGTATAGATGTTATAGGCGAACTGTAGTTGTCAAAGTTTTGATTGGGTTCCCAACGGTCACAGGTTCAACACATAGAAAGAGTGATGCATGAACAGTTCCATTGTCACTATTTTGCCCTCCAGCAAAACACTGAACCATAGTCTCTGAAGCAAGTTTACTGTACAGTAAGTCCCTTTGGATAACATTGCATAATGCATGATCAGTGTGTGTATTGAGTAGCACTACTGTTATTGCTGAATGTCAAATTTAGATGCAGAATTCAGAGTCCTCATTTTCTTGTGTAATCCTCAGTTTGCTTCCTGTGTTGTGTATTTACTGCCCAGGCATCCGTGAAATCAGTCCCCTGATTTAAGTGGAAGTGAAATTTGATTGGTAAGAGAAGCTTTCATACATTGGATGCTGATGCAGAGTCTATTTAGCAAAAAAAGAGATGAAGATTGTGTGTATATATATATGGAAACTCAGGAAAAGTCAAATGTTTGTCATATGTACAGTATAAGTTTGGGGTTGGTTTGATTTTTCAAATGTTTTTGAAAGAAGTCACTTATGCTTTTTAAATGCTGCATTTATTTGATCATGAATACAGTAACTGTAATACTGTGAAATTTTATTCTATTCCTATATTGGCAAAGCTGAATTTTCAGCATCATTACTCATTACTACTCTATATTACTCACTTGATCCTTCAGAAATCATTCTAATATGCTGATTTTCTGCTCAAGACAAATGTATTATTATCAATGTTGAAAACAGTTGTGCTGCTTAATATTTAAAAAATGTCTTTGATGATAGAAATATCAAAAGAGCAGCATTTGAAAAATATTTTGTAATATTTTAAATATCTTGACTCTCACTTTTGATTTTTGAATGATTGTTAATGCTGTTATAAAAGCATAAAACATATTTCTGCATCAGAAACAACAGAATCATGTTAGTGTCTGTTTGTCTGAATAAAAGAGACTCACTGTAAGAGACAGAGAGAGACATTTTCCTTGTAACCCTGGGCTTGTAATCACACTAGTTTCTTGCACAGCACTGAGCAAAAGCACACCGTTTTCTTGCCTGAGTTGATTTGATAAAGCGCTGAGGTTTCCATCACTGTCAGCATTACAAGATTGTGATAAATGCTTCTCAAACTTACAAAACATTGTCTGTTGCCTCTCAGCACTGTAGAGCTACACCCTCTCTGTGCTCCTAAATCAGTTTCTGTAAACACTTCGTGCCTGTGACTGTTATTTGTGTGCTGCAGGGTCTGAAGTTTATTGGAATATTGCCTGTAATGTGTATGGTCCCATCAGTGTAAACTGATTCCATTGCAATGATTATTTTTGACTGAGGAATCAAATTATGTTGGACTCCTATATTTTTAAACATGGGTTTAACTTCTGACTTTACTGAATTTACTAAATTTAAATTCCTTTCGTCTGCTGAACACAAAAGCTATTTGGAAGAATGTTGAAAACCAAACTGCTGGTAGCCATTCACTTAGTATTTTTTACATACTATTGAAGTCAATGGCTACCAGCAACTGTCCTATAAACACATTAGCAGTGGCTTTGCAGATACTTGCAAAGTTGTAAGGCAGCACATTGTGAGCTTTTGTTTCATACCTTTGTCAGTTTTGTTTACTTAAGCCTACATTTTGTGATTTTTATCTTATGCTCTGTTTTGCACATTGTGATTTGGGCTTTAATAATGGACTAGAAGTGATGTGTTTGAAAATATGACAGTATCTTTTACAGTTTTAGTTGTCGGTTATATCCTTGACCAACATCTGTCACATTTGTCATTCTCACCCTTCAATCAATCATGGACTGAGAATAAAATTGGACACCAGAAATTGGCTTCAGGGGAGAAAGGCCTGTCAGAGGGCCGTGGAGAATGGCAAAGACATATTTCTTTAATGGTCTTTATGTAGACTAGAGTGACGCATCTGGCAGCAAATAAGAGTGAATATATACACTCTAAATTCATATTTAATTCCGTTCCTGTCAGGGTTTGGTGAATATACAACACCCCAAGAAAACATCAAGCAGCTAATCGCAGTTAGGTCATGTAAGTCATGTAAGTTCGATTACTGTTTGAAAATCTGAATTAGCTCTAAGTAAGGCCTGACAAATAGCACTTTTCATCAGTTTTCAAGGCAACACGAGGCAGCTCACAGAGGTCCAAATAGGCCAAGCGGTCCGTGCCTGAACCGCTGGAGCATCAGTCAGCAGAAATAAAGAGAGTGTGTTTTGATGCTGGTTCAGAGCCAAGTGTAACCCACGAGAATCATTGCTTTCGTACTTTACAAGAGAGTTTGTTTAACTCCAGCAGAGTCAAGTTCTGCACTCTGTAATATTCTCTTTCACTGTAGTAAAGCCCTTGGGTTTGGCTCACACAGCTAAAAAGAACTGCTTGGCTTTGGAGAGCTCCCGGCACTTTCCACAAATAGAGTACAAAACAGGGCCTGAAACTGAAAAAAAAAAAAAAAAAAAAAATAATATATATATATATATATATATATATATATATATATATATATATATATATATATATATATATATATATATATATCTTTCATTTTCATGGCCAATGAAAGAATGTGCTTAACCTTCAAAAAATGTTGAGGTTACTTAATAATTACAGTATATGCATTATATAAAAAAGCCATTTTATTTTATTGCAATAATCATTTAACTTTACAAAGTTTGTTAGTTAAAAAATTTGATTTTCTAATGAGAAATATTAAAAGAAAAGCTAAATGTAGTATACAAAATGTAAAAAGATATTATTGCAATAATTTTGGACCTTGACACTGTTATTTTCTTGGGACAGCTTTTGTTAAAAAGAACATTATTTTGTGTATTTGGTGTAATGAAATGCGTTTATGTGGTTTAAGGTTAAAAAAAACACATTATTTTCCTCATACTGTACATTATTGTTGCTCCTCTATGCCCCGCCTTTCTGAAACACATCGATTTTTACAAAGCTCATAGGTCTAAAAAGCAAGGTGTGCTCTGATTGGCCAGCTATCCAATACACCCCTTAAGATACTGTGATGCCGTGTCCCGGTGCGACGAGACAAAACCAATAAAACCCATTACAAATAAGGCATTTGTTGCATCCAGTGAGGACATAATTACTGATTATAATGACTTATACTGTCTTTTTACGTGTTACATTGCGTATCGCGCCGTGTAAACATAAAGGCATGTCTGAATTTGTGATCGAAGAAATGACAAACAACCAGCGCTACTCTACACTGCTCAAAACTCGCATTTGAATCATGAGTGGCAAATTCTTTAAATATAAAAACGTACTTAGAGGCTGTGTGTCAGAAGCGCCAGACTGTCAAATTCCAAATTTTGGAATTCCCCCAGTTTATAGAAACAGCCTTTGTGCATGGCATTGTAGACTACTCTCCCAGAATCAAGAAACAGTCCTCCATAAAATGTGCTCTACACACTCAAATATTTGGGTTGAACTGTTCTGGAACAGTGTTGTAAATACAACTTAACCACTGATTTCTAGTTGAGTTCTTTTGGAAGACCAGATAAATTAGTTTCGCTTTCACAACGAAACACAGTGTCTCCACGACATGGCGGCGGCAACAATACTACATCGAGAATCAAATTTACACCTTCTTTCTTTTTTGCGTAAACATTTGGGCAGCGTTATGCAAATCTTCCCACACAGTGACATAGACGTGGGGGCGTGTTTAAACGAGGCAGTGAGTGCTCCACGAGTCCACTTTTTTCTTTTATAAAGGCGGGTTTCAAACTTTAGCTTTGCAACAGGGATCTTATCTATGCACAAACAGCAGAGAATCAAAGCCAAAGGGACACCTTTTTATTTCATATGACCCCTTTAGCGTAAAGCATTGCACAGAGAAGGTGTTATGCTCCAATCTTCCCACAAAAAGTGCACCCAGAGACTAAATAGATCGTCAGATATTCTACATGTGTTTTAAAGGTGGAAATGTTGCTTTAGAACAGTTGTCAGAGTGATTTATTTGCAGATTTTCTACCTGTGTTCTGCAGTCAGAGGTCCTGTAAGAAGATGAACACTGTTATTACCCTCAATACAGTTGCAGAGGAAGAGGAGCTATATATATATATTTTCTCTCTCTGTAACGGTGGGTTATGTAAGATGGGCTTAATGAATTATTTGTGACATGCATCTGCCACTTTGCATCATCCTATGCTGCATACAGGAGCCTTTGAACTTTTTATTAAAGTTCTACCGGTTGCTGCCTGATGAAACTCCCTTAATTTACTTTGGGAGAGATTATATATACTGAATTATTGTTCTTTTTTAATTTTAGTTAAACTAATGTAATTAAAAAGTGAATTCATTTAATTTAGTTTATTCCAAAAATGTAGAAAAGTAGCAATGACTTACTTTGTAGAAAAACATTATAATGTAGAAAAGCAGCTATAACTTACTGTTCTCACATATGAAGCATATTACAGTAATATTGTCACAGATGACATAACAGAGTTCCAAACTAAAGTTTAAAGGAATAGTTCACACCCAAAATAAGGGATCTCATCCTTTACCAAAGTGTTCCATTGTATGAACAAAAAACTCAAAATATCTCCTTTTTTGATCAGTAGAACATGTTTGGAACAACACTGGTGAGTAATTGATCCCAGATTTTTAATTTTCAGGTGAACTATCCTTTTAAAAGCGTATATTCCATATGTTTATTACAGCCCACAACAGAAGCCCGTCAGCCCTTTTGCACTCTTTTCACCCTTTTAACAGACTTTATTTACTCTGCAACTGAAACCAGTTATTGTGCTGCAAATAACGCTGTTTTTGATTACTGTCATCAGTTCTTGGTTTGATGGAGTGCATTAGCCTGTAGGTGAATTGGAGTGCTAATGTAATCACAGTCTTACTCTGTTGCTGTGGTGCTCTTGAGCACAGCAGCATCACTCCAGGCTACGCCAGGGGAAGCCATCCTTGCAATTAGTGTTCTGTGAGTCACTTTAGATAAAAAGCATTCACTCAGTAATAACTAACTAACAAGCTGATGAAAGTCTAAATGCAAAACTCCAATAAATGTGTCATTAGCAGTAATGTAAACAAATAGAGATGCTAACAGAAGTTTTACAAGTAGACAATTTAGTGCTTGTGTCCCCAGTATCACTGAAATGAGACACTGTAATGTTTTTTGCATGTATCTAATCACATACGAGTCTTGTGTGTAGGAGGATCACCAGAGCAATGTATGACTAATAACATGAATCATTCTGAAGTACAATACTAATCTGTTTATTCTGAAATTCCTATGTGTTTGAAAGTATGTAGTATGAAGTTTTTGTCTTGGTTTGCAGCTGACCTGAGTGATCAATTATAAACCGATTTATCTTATTGTTGTGCTCATTATAGGACTAGCTTATATCTCTCGGATATGATTAACTTGTACGTTCATGAATTATGTACTGAGGTCTGGAGGGGATAGACTGGGAAAAGATTATCGCATGACTTCATGTCTGTCAGCATCTTGGGGCATGATCTGCCTCAGTGTTTTATTTATTTATTTAAGTAAGAAAGAGACTTAAAACATTGTAGCTGAAATATAATCTTAATATAGTAAAACACACCTGCAGAAAACCAGAAAAACTAGACTGTGGAGAAATACGAAAGGAATAAATTAACAGGGTTGTGCTGTTATGTTCAAGCATAAGCTAGGTTAAGATGTTCATTTAATATTTATAAATTCTGAGTTTTAGCTATTTATAAAGTCATTTTAGTGCAAAGCTTGTTCAGTGGAAGTGATGGTTGCTCAGATGCTGGCAAAAATGTGAGAGACAGCAGATAAAATGCCTGCTTAAAATGATTATAAGAGAAACGTGTGACAGGAATTAATAGAACCACAGTGATTACAAAGTGACATTAACTTAAAACATTCTTTAAAGCTTAACCCTTGCATGGGTTACTTTTGATCCTCTTTTTATTTATTTTTTTCCAATAGCCAAATTTGAAATGCCAAAATGCATAATTCACCCAAATATAAAAAAAATTGTCATTTACTCAACCTCATGTTGTTCTAAAACTTAATGACTTGCTTTCTTTTGTGAAGCATTTAAGAATATATTTTGAAATATATTGAATATGTTAAAAAAAATCCAATATCAAAATCAAATCTGTAAAACAACATGAGTGTGAATAAACAATGACAGCTTTCATTTTTTGGGTGAACTATCCTTTTAACGTGACTGGATATCAAATAATATGAAAGATAAATCACCTGGAAATCAAAACAAGGAAAATACTACTGGTAACGGCAGAGACGAGCATGTAAACCATTGTAAACAATTTTGTTCTGTTTCCCTGTGGTCCACTTATCTTGGCTTTTACACCAAAAACAGCCATAATTTTGTTTTTCATGATCATTTTCCACTCTTTCTCTCTCTCTCTGACCCATTAAATAAAACTGGCAGACAATTACACGAGCTGTGACATGTAAGGCAGCAGCCAGGGAAAAACATTACTCTATTTCAAGCTTAAAAGAGCTCTTCAAAAGGTATGGCACTGGCAAAACATTATAATACAATTAAATAAATACTTGAAAAAGGTAAAAACTTTCTTAAGAATTTAATTATAATGATTTTTGAAGGATCATGTGACATTGGAGTAATGGCTGCTGAAAATTCAGCTTTGCCATCACAGGGATAAATTACATTTTAAGATATATATTAAAATAGAAAGCAGTTCTCTTAAACTGTAATAATATTACTGTTTTTACTGTAATTTTGATCAGATAAATGCAGTCTTGGTGAACATAACAGACTTTAAAAATAAAGAAATAAAGAAATAAATAACAATTTTTCCAAAACCTTTCACCATTTTTTCCCTCATTAATAGAAACCTTGAATTGCTGATGTTATGCCTAAAAGTGTAGTTACAACTTCTACCAGTAGGGGTTAACGGGTGAAGCTAATCAGTCAAACCTGGACTTTTCTCTTTTTTTCTCTTTTTTTCTTGTTTTGTAAGAAGAAGAACTGTGGAAATGTATACAGTAAGATTGTTGTGCATTGCTTTAATTTTAATTTCATAAAGACTTTTTTTTTTTTTAAGTTCTTGTATTAGTTTTTTTATAACAACCTTGGTTTTTCACTGTTGGTGATTGTCTCTCTCAGTGTGACCCACAGATTTGATTTGTTATTTTACAGTATCTCTCTCTCGCTCTCGCTCTTTGAACTCATGCTTGTATGGAGTGTTTTTCCATTGATTGGCCCCTCCAAAAGTTCCAGCTCTGCTCTAAACAAGGTCAGACTGAACTCCAATGAAACAGCCTCAGTCTCTCTCTCTCTCTCTCTCTCTCGTGCACACACACACACACACACACACACACACACAATCACACGTGCACTTCTCTCATCACTTTTTCACACTGTCTGTCAATCACTTAGTTTATCTTTTTTAGCAGCACAGTGTTAAAAAGAAGAGAAGGTCTCAGCATTCCTTGCTGCCACCTCTGTGAAAATCCAAGTGTTTGGTGTATGTCAACCAAGATTAATTTTAAGCAGAGCCTTGAATCTGAGAAAAGCATAAAAACAAACAAGAGCTGAAAAGATGCACAAAGTAATGGAAAAAACCCTTGTTTACCTCTTCTCAGGAGCTTTGTGTACTGTCACTGGGAAATGGGGTTATGCATATGCGCATATGGATCTTTTCCCAACAGAGGCTTTGGATCAAATAAAGGTCAAAGTCTTCAGCAGAGTGGGTTTGATCCCTGAGCTGTGGCAGTGAATCTTCTAAAACAATCTTTAACACTTGATTCACTTGAGTTGTCAAGATTAAAGCATTTGTTGTAATTATTCTTTGGATATTTTTTAAAGCTTGTGTAACGATTCTATTGTTTTCTTGCACTGATCTCGAAATTTGACTTGTACAGTAAATAATTAATTGTGTTAGCTTATAATCAATGTAACATGATAACATTTTCATTAATCATCAGTTAAAGGAGCTATAAGTTCTACTGTATATGCCAACTGCTCACCAAGGTTGCATTTATTTAACTAAAAATACAGTAAAAACTTTATATTGTAAAATATTACAAATTAAAATGCTAGTTAGCAAGTTTCGTGGCTAAATGCAGCTAAAGTAAACAGTATGGCTCGTCACCCCCACAAGGAAGAGAGGGGCAGGGTGAGCAGAGCTCAATAGCATTTAAAGAGACATGCAACAAAACGAGTTGCTGTGAAAAGAGCTGTTTTTGACAGGGTAAAAATGTTGTTGTTTTACACTACCATTGAGAAATTTTAACCAAAGTATGTTACAGACTTTTCCTTAAGACCCTAAAGAATCATATCAACTTGTGGAAAATGGGCATCTGATGACCCCTTTAAGAATTTTATACTGTCACTTCTGATCAATTTAATGCATTCTTGATGAACTCAGATGAACATGAACACAAAATCAATCTTTGTGGAAAACCGTTGCTAACACTGGCTCTCTGTGTCTTTTTGATTTATATCCTACCCTTAAAACACTCTCACATACTATGTGGGTGGTTAAACCCTCCTGCTGGGTCGTCTGTTTGATGGTTACCAGGAAAGAATGATAGTTATCCCAGAAAGGTCAACTAGGTGCTAGAAAACCCAAACCAATAGAAGTAAAGTCAGGATAAAGCAGTGGGAGAGATTTCAAAGAGAGGATGAGAAAGAGCTGCTTTATCTCTGAACTTTGTCTTCTGTCCCCAGTGAGTCTCTCCTCGCTTGATGTTCCCTTCAGCCTGGAGTGACAGAGAAACGCCTCACCTTGTGGCTTCTCTCTCACTCTTTTATATTCAGAATGACACTGTGTTTGGTGTCTTTGATCAATAGGTTGTAGCTGCACTGAATAAAATGACTGACTTTACCTCAAGGCTCAACAATTACTCACTTCAAAACGGAGCTATACGGTCAGAAACAACTGTCTGCTTGTGAAAAGAAATATATCAATCACTTACTCTTTTCAGAAAAACAATAAAATGCCTCATGAACAAACGTATGCAATGAATGTGCTTTCAAATGATAAATAACCATTTTCATATTATGAAAATATAGCAGGGCTGAGTAAAAATTTATTTTCCAATTAACTGTGATTTCAAGTTTACTTTTAACATAAATGTCCGCTTTCTTCAGTGTACGAATGGAAATTTTTGTTAAACAATATTACACCATGCACAAACTGGACAAACAATACACTTTTAAATGCTATTCAGTTGTATGCGAATGTGCCCTGTTTAAAGTCAAAAATATGTACATTTGGACCATTTTAGGCATTGAAATATTCTCTATATCTTCCTGAAGGGCTCTGTATGAAATTGAATCAGAAAATTTAAATCCGTACTGATTCCCAGCCTTAGCAGTTGATTCTATAGATATCAATATTCTTTATGCTCAAGTACAAGAAAAATGACATTCACTCAACTGAAATGCACAAGCATTACTGCTCCTTGCATTTAAGAAGCCAAAAATGAGCATTTTCATTTTGCGTAAAAATGAAATTGCTTCAGAAAGAATCAGAAATGAACACTTTGGTCTCTAATTACCAATTCTCTTTCTGATCAAAAAAAAATAAAAATAATTACATATATCTTATTTCTGATATCAAAAAATATATAATAATAATAATAATAATATATATATATATATATAATATATATATATTTTAAAAATAAAATGAGTGTTTCTAGAGAAGGTGTTGTGCAGATGGACCTTGAGTGGCTTTGGAACGTGGATTAACTTTAAATAAATGCCTGCTTTATTTTGAGCATCATTTTGTGTTTTCTTTCTGTCTGTTTCCATCTATTTCTTGCACTCATGGGACAATGAAGGGTGATTACTACTTGATTACCTATTACAGCTGAAACAAAGCTCAAAAGTTAACTAATAATATCAACGGAGGTTTCATTGAAAGAATTTTTAAATTTTGCAATAGACTAGTGGATTTAGTGATGCTCACAACAACAACAACTATACAACAACCAACTATATAACCAACTATCTATCTATCTATCTATCTATCTATCTATCATTTTCTATTCATCAAGCCACGTATTGAAAATAAAAAACCACAAATCGAATAAAAAATAAATTTACACTACAGGCTTTAAAATTTTTGACTCATATAAGTCTTTATCAAGCCACGTATTGAAAATCAAACATTGCTTTTCTATTCAAAATTACAGTTATATGAACTTAGTTTGTTGCTTCCTGTTTGCATCCTCTTTCAAATTCAATTCAAATTAATGGACAGCATTCTCAATTTAATTTTGATTGATTGATTGATTGATTGATTGATTGATTGATTGATTGATTGATTGATTGATTGTTATTATACTTCTTTTTTGTATCATAATAAAACTTGTTATTAGATTTTAAATCATCCTTACATATTTGTAGTTTTGTGAACCAGTTTAGTCACAGGCTATAGGTGAACACACGAAACCTCTTGCTAACTTATTTATTGAAATAACCTTGTTAATATTTTAGCCTGTCCTCTTAGTGGACTGAGACACTTGTCCTGTACATTTTTATCTTGAATTGTAACATTCATATTTCCATCGCCACCAGGCACATGGGCAGATGCTTGGGCCAAACTGATCACTGATTAGTAGAAGAAATTAGCAACGCTTTAAAACACAGATCAGAAGCCAGCCTGCCAGGACATGTCAGCGAGCTCTGACCAGCATGTCAGTGTGTGTAAATCAGTGCGGTCCCAGCGCGTGTAATACGCACCACAGCCCAGCTCCATGCACACTGGAAAAGCAGGCAATTAGAGCAATGCTGGTGACATATCCAACACGACAGACAATGGGGGAAGAGAGTAAGAAGAGGCAGAAACAAAACACCCCACCCCCTCCACAGCCCCTCTTGGCCAGGCCTGCCCCTGCCCACCCAGTCTCATTCTGCATTAGTACCATGACTTTCCATCATCTTTTTCATCATCATCCACACCAACTAGAAATTAACCCCATTTCTTAGACTGACTGCATGCTGTATGTCAATACAGATTTGAACAGCATATTTCCAGTGGCATTTTGAAAAAGACATTTGAAAAGCACATTTTTTATTGCCCTGTCTTTTCAGCATTGGAAAGGTCATCCGTTTACTTTCTGGACAGGTTGGCAGGTACCAGAATCATGACTCATGGAATTGCCACAATCGAGAAAACTTAGAAAATGGACTTGAAGGCAAGGTGTTTATTTATTTAAAATATTTTCTTGAGTCCAGTGTTTAGAGGAATTTGAAATTCGCCATTTATAGACTGTTTTCTTTGAAAATCATTATATTCAGTGACTTTGAATTGCACTCATGGATAGCACCATTTATTTGCATTTGTTTTAGTACCAGATACACTAAAGGAATCATGCAAACCAGCCAACAAAAACAGCAATAGTGGCTCAACCAATGGTTTGAGTTCGTCCGACCAGACAGGGAGGTGTGTTCTGGAAACAGACACTAGAGACACTTTGCTGACACTAGTAACAAAGAAATGACACATTTCACCTTTAATTAAGCATGAATACCACTGAAATGTGAATGCCGAATCAATGGAGTTTGAGAGTGGAGAAGGTTTAAACAACTGTGGTGAAAGATCTTCTTTTAAATCTTCACTGTTCATAGATTTTCACTCATTTTGAATGTACAATGAATAGTTTATGAATTTATAATGTTGACTTAAGATGTTGTCACCTTACATTTCTTCACCCCAAACCATAGAGACTCTTAGTCCAACAAAAACTGTCAAGAAAAGAAGTTGGAATGTCTTGATAATAATACATCAAAATCTCAGTGAAATGTTCTATAATTAATTCTTATATGAATAGACTTTTGGAGATGATTCCCAGAATACATAATTTTTAAGTCCTCATCATTGCTCATTTACTGCAAAGACTATAGAATACCCAAGACATGTCACTCGTATAGTTTTGAATGGGGGAAAATGCAACGCTCAATCACAGGAAGACCCACCTTCTGAATGAAGGAGCCAATCGCTAATCGCTAAAGTCAGCGCGTCACTACAGCTGCCGTTAGAAGTGTCCCGGTTGCTATAGAAACAGTCAGTGTTCTTAGGGGTGCGCTCAGGACTGCGCATGCGCACTGGCTGATCTAGCCCGAATAATAAGCTTTTATATCATTATTGGAGCAAAATAAACAACATTTATGACACAGTTGTTATCAGATTTCTTGAGTGATTTCAAATATTACATTTAATCGCAAGCCTAGTGAACAGTTTTGTAGAATTTGATGTTTCCCCATTCAAAGAGATAGGAGTTGCACTTGGATGCCAGAGAGGCGTTTCAAAGATGGCCGCCAGGTGACATGACTTGTCTTAAAGGGACTTTGTTTAATGTACAGTATCATGTCTGTATATGCAGTTTAAATAATACATACTGGTTATTACCCATCTCTGTGGGTTGCAACCCAAACATGCATTCTAGGTCTGATAGGATTGCAGACAGCAAGGGAAACTTGTGCATAGTTAGAATAACAGATTATAGGTTATTCCTTCATGTGCATATTCATAGCTCATTCATACTCAACAGTATTTGGGCTATAGAGATTGTTTCACGTGTTAGGCTGATATATCATTGTGCTGTTGTTTATGCATTTACAAAATTGACTTTTGTTCCAT
The DNA here is from genome assembly GCF_018340385.1 of Cyprinus carpio. NCBI lineage: Eukaryota > Metazoa > Chordata > Actinopteri > Cypriniformes > Cyprinidae > Cyprinus > Cyprinus carpio. The sequence continues at coordinate 24,425,035 of NC_056609.1, read as the reverse complement.
TCATTGCAATATTAATCAAATTCAATGTTGTATTTTAAGGGCAATTTGTTTACTTTTGTACAGCAAGCAAGTCTATAGTGCTGTTTGGTTGCTATTGATGTTCACTGTAAAATCTGGGTACTGAAGCAAAGCTTTAGTCTAGTTTCAGAGTCAGATTGATCTTGCCTTTATAGCTTGTTATTCAGCATGAGATGATGGATTGTAGCATCTTTCTGATTTTCTCCTCTTCAGCTTTCCAAGTGAGAGTATGGGTACACCTGCTCTGGTTCTTTTGAAAACAGGCCAAAAGCACCATCGTGATTAGACCCCTGCTTGATCATTGTTGAAAGCGCTCAGTCTGAACGACAAAATACAATCAGAGCACAGAGGGAGATCAAACGGCAATGGGACAGGCAAGATGCTAATGTATAAAACTCTAGTGAAAAAAGCTTCTCTTCCCAGCTAATATTTGTAAAGCTGATGAGCTGTAAACTTTTAGCACATCAGTAGATGAGATGTGACATCTCTATGATTCTGAGCTCTGTGTTACATATTCACCCTCATAATAATATTAATATTAATAATAATATTAAAAAATAAAAATTTGCTTAAAATGTACTCACCCTCAGGTCATCCAAGATGCAGATGAGTTTGTTTCTTCATCAGAACAGATTTGGAGAAATTTAGCATTACATCACTTGTTCCCCAGTGGATCCTTTGCGGTGAATGGGTGCCGTCAGAATTAGTGTCCAAAAAGCTGTTAAAACATCACAATTTGTATGTTATTTGATGACTTTTTTTTTTTTTTTTTTTTTTTAGAAAAAAGTAACCATGAAGGTCCCAACCTATTTTTAACCTAACTGTCAGTGGGGCGTAATTTTATAAAAATGTATGAATGCGATTACAAATTCATATGAATCAGCCTCCAAATCTGCAAAATTTTATATTCTTTATATTCAAAATTTGTTTAAAATTTTGTCACCCTCAGGCCATCCAAATTATAGATGAGTTTGTTTTCTACATCAGAAAAGATTTGGAGAAATTTAGCATTACATCACTTACTCACCAATGGATCCTCTGCAGTGAATGGGTGCCGTCAGAATGAGTGTCAAAACAGCTGATAAAAACATCACAATAATCCATAAGTAATCTACATGACGCCATTCTACAAATTAACATCTTATATAGTGAAAAGCATGCTTTTAAGAAATTAATCTATCAAGACGTTTAAACAAGTAAACCACATAACTCTAGTCCCTCAATTAATATCTTGCTGTTTTTATAATAATTCCATCAAGACAAAAATTGTTTAAACGTCTTGATGGATTAATAAAGATATTAATTTGAAGAATGGAGTCACATAGATTATTGTGATATTTTTATCAGCTGTTTTGTTTTATCGTCTCATTCTGATGGCACCCATTCACTGCAGAGGATCCATTGGTGAGTAAGTGATGTAATGCTAAATTTCTCCAAATCTTTTCTGATGTAGAAACGAACTTATCTATAATTTTGATGGCCTGAGGGTGACATAATTTTAAACAAATTTTGAATAATAAGAATATGAAATTTTGCTGAATGGGAGGCTTCATATGAATTTGTAATTGCATTCATACATTTTTATAAGTTCTGCTTACGCCCCTCTGACAGTTAGGTTTAAGACAGTTAGGACCTTCATGGTTCCTTTTTTTCTAAAAAAAAAAAAAATGTCATCAAATAACATCATACAAATTCATATGAAATCACCTCATAAAATACTTTTTTTTTTCTTCATAACATCGGGTTGTTTCAGTCCATTTAAAAGCGTTTCTCTTGAGGTCATTTTCAGTAAAAGACAAATTATTAAAGTACAAATATCTAAAGATTGAAAGTTGTTACCTGGATATTATTGCATTTACTACAGTATGTTGTACTTGACTTTACTGGAGTTACATAAGCAGGTTTCATTAGACTGAAGTTTATTCCTGCTTTAATTTTTAACCACGCTAAATGGAACATGTTCTGTATCTGTTCTGTTGAACTTGACCAACCTCAGTTTAAATGCAAGCCCTCCTCCGCATCACTCCGACTCTGTCAGATTTCATTCTGAGGCTTTCCAAGTCTTGCTATTTTATTTATTTTTTCTCTTTATCTGATGTGTCTGCATCGTTGCTTTAATTTCCTCATTTCCTCAGTGCCTTCTGATAATGCAGACATGACAAGAAAACTACATTTTATTTTCCTTTGTGATGGATGCCCACTAAAGTATTAGAATGACTCAAAGGAAAAGAAATGGAATTTTAGATCAGGACTTTAATTCACCATTATTAGTATTTCAGACTATTTAAATACAGTTTCTGGTCATGTCTGATTTCATCCTATATAGACTGGCTCTAAACTGCCAACACCAGATTACACGCAGCAGCACTGGCCCAGAAAACAGCCTTCTGGCTAATGTCACTCCATCAAATTGACCACGCTTTCATGTCTAAATGATGTCAGTGATCAAAAATTGTGTTATCTGCTGCACAGTTATTGGATTTAGCTCAAAGTGACTAATGAAGGTTTATAATTTATTTATATTTTGTATATGGGATGTGTAACGGAAGCTACAAAAACACAAGATGAAAGGAAGAAGAAGCATTATGTTTTGTTTTTAGTTTGGTTCCATGGGCTACTATAACTCATCACAAAGAATGAGTCAAAATATACAAAATCACTCTACAAAATCAAGACTTTGAATGAATATGTTATAAGAATGAATATACACTTAATCAAATTCCGATATGGACTAGTGTCTGTGAATATTAAACCGCAAAAGATTGCAATTAATATATATGTCTGCTTGTTCTTCATGTCAATCATTTCAACATTTCATTTGATAAAAACTGAAAGAACATATACAGTCATATACACACAGAAACTCAAAGGTCTTCACTAAACCGCAAAAATAAATGTTTGGTTTATTAAAGATATATTACTATTGTACAATAGAATGTATTTCTCAAAGTAACAATAACAACTAATCATTTTATTAAAACATTATTTTTTTAAGAATATCACACAATATTTCATCCATGTTTAAATTTAACAGGATGCAATGCACTTTATTTGCCAAAGGAATTGTTCAAGCAATTAATTTGATTGCATTTTAAAGGCATACAACTTTTTATGCATTCACTTGATGGCCACCATTTCTGATATTTATAGGACAATATTATTGTTAAAATTGCAACAACAAAAAAATTATAATTAAATTATTAACTTTTATGAATTTCATTGATTAGACATCCTTATTTGATTAATAAAATTAAATACAAATCCAGAAAAATTACATTTAGTACATTAGCTTGTGTATGTATAGTTTATAAATATAGTAATTATTATAATACAGATTAGCAGCTTGTAGACGGGTTTGCATGGTTTAAATTCAAAGTTCAAATGCATTTTTTTTTAGAGCAATGCCACTACACTTTGGCCATTATGTCTCGTGCTGTCTTTTGAACATCTTTTGAAGGGTTGATTATGATGTTCGAGTTAAAAATAGTTTTAAAAAACATCTTGAGACCCTTGCATTTGTTCCTGTGAACTGACATCTGAGGGGCGTAAACAGGTCTGGTTGATTGATTACACCCAGTGATTCTCCCACTGTGTGTGGTAATAGTGTGTCCCTGTGGAAAACCGCCACAGCAGCAGGATGTAGATAGCTGCTAATATCAGAACATGTGTGTCAGACTCTGATATGCAAGCAAACAGTGAATCCCACTGAAGAGCCCTATTGCTCTCTACCCGTCAGCCGCACAGCTACAAGATTTATCAGGGAGGAGAACGAGAGCATCCCTGGGAACAAGAAAGGAAAAACAGGGAGATGTACAAGAGGACTTCTCTAATGACTCTGTGAATTGTGTATGAGAGAAAGAAATAAGAGATGGGGAGAAACATGACAAAGCTGACAAATATATATTTTTAAAAGACTGTATATAATTAAGTGTTATGCCACTGTATTTCTGTTCCAGATGATTTGACAATGAAAAGCTAAGCTTATCTATCTATCTATCTTTCTTTCTTTCTGGCCAAATTGCATTGTTTTGGAAGTGACATTTGAATTTAAATGACTCAAATCGTCTAGATTATTGTTAGCATGTGCACAAAACAGAATACAAGAGTCACTCCCAAAAGATTTCCCGGTCTCTTTTTGTGCCGATTTGATTCGTGGCACTCTTTTTCTTTCTTCTTTCTTGTTTTTCATGTGAGAATTGTATGTGATGTGTGTGAAAACTGTATGACAGGATAAAAGAGAAAACATACAGCTCCTCTCCCAGGAGACCCCGTTATAAATATCCAGATCTCTATCTCTCTCTCTCTCACTCTCTGTCTCTCACTTTCTCTTATATCTTCCTATACTCTGTTTCTCAGAAGCTGCACTACACTATATCACCACACACTGAGACTCCTCTATCCTGTTAAATCAGAGATAGGTTTTTTTTTTCTATTTAATCCCTTAGTTCTTGTCTTTCTGCCTTCACAGTCATTGTTCTGGTGACTCAATACAGTAAGTCCACAGCGCCCCCTACTGCTCTGTCAGTCGATATGAAATCTAGTGGTGCTTCTTTGTGTGGAGCTTTTGTGTGTGTGTGTGTGTGTGTGTGTGTGTGTGTGTGTGTGTGTGTGTGTGTGTGTGTGTGTGTGTGTGTGTGTGTGTGTGATAGTGTGTGTGTGTGTGTGTGTGTGTGTTTGGGTTTAAACATTTGCTGATGGAAAATATAGGAAGAAAACTGATAACCATAGTTTTTCTGAGAGTAAAGTGATGCTACCATGGTTCAGCAGTGGTATCAGTTGGTAAGACTATGATATTTTGATATATACTATGGTACTGAATGATTACAATGTTCATGTACTTGCTGTGGTGCATACTGTTTTATGCTGAAATACATAAGAAAATAAAATTAAAATTTGAACATCGAACAACATCTAATATAAACTAAAAAGGAATAGTTCATCCAAAAATGAAAAACTGCAGAAGATTTACTCGCCCTCAGTATATGTAGATTAGATGTAGATGAGTTGTTCTCCTTCAGAACAAATTTGGAGAAATTTAGCATTACATCACTTGCTTTCCAATTGATCCTCTGCAGTGAAGGGGTGCTGTCAGAATAAGAGTCCAAAAAGCTGATAAAATATCACAAAATCCAACATATAGCCCAAAACCTTGTGAAGTGAAAAGCTGTGTGCTTGTAAGACATAAATCCATCAAGACGAATTTAAACCCCTGTTTCTGAGTACTCTATTAATGGCAATGTTTTTTCCAGTAACAAAGTCCATCCCCTGTTGTTCTCTCACATCATTGTCCCACTGACATATTTGTTAAGAATTGGTTTGATCTGTGCAAACTTCCTTCCTGATTTAAACAAGATGACTTTTCCCCCAGATAAAGCAATATTATGGATAGAGGATTCATATTTTACCCAGGAAGCTTTTCACTTCACAGAATGTTAACTGATGGACTGCAGTCATGTGGATTTGTGGATTATTGTGGAGATTTTATCAGCTGTTTGGACTCTCATTCTGACGGCACCCATTCACTGCAGAGGATTCGTTGGTGAAATATTCAAATTTACTGCATCTTTGAAGGCCTGAGTAAATTTTCAGAATATTTTCAGCATATTTACAAATAACTATTCCTTTAAATATCTGTTTGTAGTACATTTTCACATTGTTTTCTTGTGATTTATGACCTGAAATAGGACCTGGACATGTTCTTGATGGTTTTAAGCGATTCACTATCTCTTGTTTTAGTGTAGAATCACTTTACATGTCATAGCTATAGATACACCCACCAGATGTCCCCCTTGTCTTTAACCTGTCTTTATCTTCTGTGCATTGTGCTATATAATGTTGAACCCACTATGTTTCACATAAGGAAAGAATATAGGTATGCAAAGGAACAAAAGGAAAATATTATACCAGGAAAGGCTAATAAATAGAAATACAGTACCTATTATATTCTATTATACAGTATATATCCTATTATATATATACTGAGCATAACAGCAGTAATGGAGACAGTACGTTTATTATTCACCCCCTTCAATAGTTTTTATGCAATAAAAGATGACACATTTGCAAAGTAGCTTGTCAAATATTACTTAAAACTCTGTCTAGTTTTGTTGTGTTCGAAGAAAAGATGTAAAAGCAATTGCAAATGGTGAAATAGATTACGAGTTACAGGCCTTATCGATATCAATGGACAGGTCTTGTTTTTCTTTAAAGGGATAGTTCACACAAAAATGAACCTTCTCTCATAATTTACTAATGCTCATGTTGTTCCAAACCTACAGGAGTTTTTTTTTTTTTTTGAAGAAACAAGAACAAGCCACAATAAAAAAAACGAAGAAAAACTTAATAATAAAGTAACTAAACAACATCAACAATTTGGTTACCAACATTCTTCAAGGAAGTCAGTGGCTAACAGCAACTGTTTGGTTACCAACATTCTTCAAAATATCTTCTTTTGTGTTCAACAGACAAATGAACACATGCAGGTTTGGAACAACTTGAGGGTGAGTAAAAGATGACCTGATGAACTGTCTCTTTAAGTTAATTATCTAAGCTATGTGACTATTCATGCTGGAGCCAGGTTTTAGCAAATAATTATTCAAAATAATTAAATCATTATTAAATAATTGGCATTCATGGTGGTGCCATTGTCTTAAAGACAACATCTGGAAATGTCTGAAAAATATAGAATTTATTTTTTTTGTACGGTGCTTATGTACTGTATAAAGTTTATATACAACTTCCATTAAGATGAAAAAGGAGTGCTAACATTTGTTACCAATTTTATTACAAATAAATGAGCTGGATAGTGTTCCTAGTTGTCATTGTCTTACAGCAGATATATTTGCTCCGGTGTTGTTGTTTGTTATTATTATGAGTGAGATTATCTGGACATCAGTTATTGGACTTGCTCACTGAACTGTTTCATTCATCTTCCTGTTTAAATGTTTCAAGCATGACCTGAATATTTGAATATGAATATTTACTGAAGACCTTTGTTTGGTGAAGCATGCATCATCGAGCAGTTTGATGGAGTTTTGTTTCTCTATTGTTTTATTTAAGCCACCTGTCTTCTTCCAGGTTGGAAAATGTGAGTAGGACAAAGGAACTTCCTGTGCTGGAGTGTGTTTCCTGATGGGATAATTATAACACAGATCAGTGACAACTTCTGTATCATGTTAAATCTGGCAGAACATGGAGTCCAAGCAGCACCACATAGTTTCATATATTATCTGCTGTATTTGTATGCTCATTTTTATAGTCTGTCAGCTTTAGGGTGATGTTTAACAGGACTACCTGTGTCCTCAAAGAGTTATTGTTGCTGTATTTATATTGAACCTTTGTGATATGAAGGTCTTGTCATATGAAATAATGTTCACAGGTAGTGCTTTATTTTGGCAGCTTTTTACTTTCATTTAAAATTTGAAATGAGCTTGTCTTACCCAGTAACAGTCTTTTCTCATTAGTATTTTCACAATATAATATTTTGCACTACAGTTGATAACTCACAAAAATCCTGTCCCATTTTGGTAATTGGTTAGACAAACCATAATTTAAAAATACAATATTGCTTGTACAATTGCTGCCCCGAGGACTATTTTAGTCTTTTTTTATTTCACCTCAAATGTATATATAGAAGTATATGTTCACCAAGGCTGCATTTACTTGATCAAAAATACAGGAAAGTCAATAATATTTGTGAAATATCATTGATTTCAAATAACCATTTTTCTTATTTTAATATATTAAAATAATAATAAAAACATAAAAACATTTAAATATTTGTAATAATAAAACTAATACCTAATACGTAATTTATTCCTGTGATGGCAAAGTTGAATTTTTAGCATCATTACTCCAGTCTTCACAGTCACAAGATCCTTCAGAAATCATTCTAATATGCTGATTTGGTGCTCAAACAAACAAACAAAATCTTTATAGTATCAATGTTAAAACCACAATACTTTTTTTTAAAAGAGTTAGCCATAATTTAAAAATAAATAAATAAATAAAGTGTCATTCAGATCATGTTGTTCCGAGTATTTAAGTGCCATAAATGTTTGGAACAATATGAGGAAATTTTACTTTTAAGCTTTTTGTGAACTATTCCTTAGTAAGTGGATAAGAAAATCCACCGCCAACCATCACCAAACCAGTGAGATGACAGGGATGCAGATATTTATGCCCACACATTTGAGTTTAGGAGGGGTTTTGTGGGTACTGAAGTGTAGGAGATTGATGCTGTATGTTTGATGTTTTGCATACTCATCCATATTACACTCTCTGCTCTGTACGCTTCCCTTTCTCTTTCTCTCTCCTTCACTGGGTTCATTAGTTATGCTCAAGTGAATTTTCAAAGACTAGATTTTCAAAGTATTGGTTAAAGGCATCTGGACTGGTGAGAAAGGACCCCTATAACCTGCACATGCACGCTCATGAATTGAGTTGGTTCTTTTCTTTTCTGTGTAGTAAATAATAGATAAGCTGTCGTGACCAAGCGAGGCTTCCCTCCACCCACTCAAATAATGGTGGATTCTGCTGTGTGCTTCCCAGCAAGCAAATCCACTTCACACTGTCGCACACACACACAATTCCCACACAGTTTGCAAATGACTGTCAAAATAAGATTTTTTTTTTTTAAATGCACATCTACATATGTTCTAGTTTACATTATTCTTTTTAAATAATATTCATTTCCCATCTTTACCGCCCACAACTGACTAGTGACAGTAACAGCCAACGTCTATTGTTTCTGTTAACATGAGAAAAATGTTACCCATGTTGCATGTACTTACTACTATAATAACAATTTTATATATGTGTGTGTGTGTGTGTGTGTGTGTGTGTGTGTGTATTTTTCTTCAAATGTTAAGTTTTTATTAGAAATAGAATTTGCATTAATAGCTGGAAGAGGATGCATGTGGCAGAAAATGTCACTTTTCCTTGAATGTTCAGTTTTGCAATAGTTGCTGGAAATGATGCTTAGGTTTATTTTAAATCTATTCATACTGATTTAAAAATATTAATAAATCTTTAAAAAAAATATCATGGAGATGAACTACTATTGCTAACAAATATGCATACTGCATGTAAATAAATGCAGTGATGAATCTACACAAGATGCTGGGAGGAAGGTTGAAATACTGCTGCTGTCATTATATGTATCCATCAACCTTCATCGAACCACTCACACTCATCAACCTAAGGTTTAATATAAAGATGTTAACTTTATGATGCTAATTAAAACATAGCTTGAAGGAAGTAATTTTACATGACTTCTAGCTTCTCCAAGAAGGTTTTACATTAGACTTCTAGCTCTGCAAGATGGTTGATTAGGATGCTTGATTACCTATACAAAAACATTTTTGAAAAATTCTTATAATTAATGGAAAGGAAGAACTTATAAAAAAAGATGGACAAAAACATTTAAGCTTGACCTTATGAGTAAAGTGGCAGAATCTCTTTTATTTGATGGATCTGACTGGGTCAGAGAACAATATTGGCTCAAACATTGGTGTAAGTTTGTCTGTTTTTCCAAACAATGGCAGACAGAGATCTGAAAGTCAGTTTTTAAACAGTGGTGCAGAAATTACCCAATTCACCTTTAAGGCCCTGTCACATGATTTGTATCAACGTTCTCTAATGCACTGAACTCTGACCCAGTGTCAAGAGACCATATAACATAACATTCAGAGAAGGGGGGTGGGGGGGGTATATTGCAGAATGTCAAAATTGGAGTGCCTCATAAAAATCCCCATTCCATGATGCTAATTTTGCAGTATTTTTTATGTGGAGGCCAAAGTGGAGCATGACCTTTAGGTGACTCATGATAGATCAGATACAGTATATATTCCACTCCTGAAATCCTGTTCTGGTTTCCTTCATGATAGTCCATGTTCGTTTTAAATTATGTGTACAGTCATTCAGCTTTAAACACATGTCTAGCTGTGATGAAAACAGGAGTGGAGAATGGTCAGGAATCCAGTAAATGAAACAGAAGAGAGAGAGCAGAAAGGTGAATGGGAAGGTTAGCTCTTGGAGGAGTCTCTCGCCCCTGTTAAGGGCTGGATTAAATCTTCTTTTGAGGTTCTGGAAACTGAATAATTCAAGTGATTTCTCAGAGCAGGTAGGAAACACTCCCACACCGTCTCCTGATCTCTCTGATGATCTACTAAATCAATGAGACTATAAAGCAGTATATGCCTGCCAAGTTTTATAATGGAGGAGAATTTTACCTCAAAAGGAAACACTTTTAGACCTCAGTTTATTTAAAAATGATGCAAATATATGTTTGGGAAAATTATTTACAGTAAATTCAAAATTGATCTACCATTTCAACGTTGAGTAAATAGGAGCTGTACATCCCTAAAAATAGCTGTCCATAGGCATCACTAAGATAGCCAGTGAGTGAACCAACTTGCCTTAGATTGACCTCTGACCCCTGACTTCACAGACCCGATGTTATTTTTTGTGACAGATGCCAAACTGTTGAAATTAAATTTTAAAGCAGTATTTTGAAGAAATGTATTATTATTAATAATAATAATATCTAAAATAAACATATGTTTAGGTAACTCCCCATGTAATGGTTAACAAATTGCAGAGTAAATATAGAATAAAAGTTAGTTAACTTTATTATTATTGCTATTGAATTTGAAAATTAATTTTCAAAATTAAGGCATGTCCCTCCCATGAACTAATTGTTATTTTTTTGCAAAAGATAAATACTATTAAAATTGGAAATAAAAGCAGCATTAAAAGAAATGAATTATTTTATTAATTTTATTTTAATGAAATAATACAGTTGTAATAGTTATTAATAGTTATATGTAATAGTTATTATTATTATTATTATTAAAATTTAATTCTGAAAAATAATTTAAATATTGTGTAGGCTGTTTTATTTTAAAAGGTATATATATATATATCTTATCAGCCCACCATTTTTATGTTTCTCCTCGTGTAACTGTTAACACGTTGTGTTTGTTGTGTAGGCTGTTTTATTTTAAAAGGTTTTAGTTAGCATTTTCTTGGTTTAATATTCATTTTACTTTGGTTACATTTACAAATAAAGGGGTTAATGTCTTGGATTACAGCGACGCAGCTGGCAGAATCAACATCATTGCAGAGGTTTATTTACCTAAGCTTGAAAACTCGTGTGCAATTCTCTATAGGGCAAAAGAAATGAATTGCAGCACCGTGACTGTCCCGCGTGGAGAATGCAGGAGGATACCGCAGTGTTTAGTGGGAGGGGAGAGCACAGATCAGGGGGTGAGGAGGCGCACGAGACATTGACAGCAGTTCGGTCACAATCAGCTTTAGGGATGTAGTCGATGCAGCTTGAGCTCCGTCTGTCCGAGCTCGTCAATATGAAGAAACATTCGGCCCGGGTCGCGCCGCTGTCCGCCTGTAACAGTCCGGTGCTCACCCTGACCAAAGTGAGAGGTACGTCCGCAACACGATTCGTGATTTAACCTCATTCTGTACTGCGATCTGCTTTAATACACGTCTTAACGTGCAGTTGCGTGTGCTCTGTTGCTTTAAAACAGTCTTTGTAATTTAAATCGAACTGTAGTGCATGCGAAACATATCTAGCATAATAACACGGAGAAACACCTGTCTCCTTTACGCATCACCAGTGCAGATGTTAGGCTGTTCTCTGCGCCTTTTATGAATAGAATACCAATATAAGCAGACTATCGTTGAGGTTAAAATACATCAGACACAAAAACACCTGTCTGTGTTAAAATCCTAAAGGTATGCCTATAGAATTTTTGTCATAATTTGGACTCAATCCTAATAGTATAATTTCTCCAAAAGTATTTTAACATCTCTGCTTCCAAATTAATCTGCTTGTTATTGCAGACAAACTTCACAGTAGTCATTTAGATGCTGGCTTCTTTCCATTGGCTGAGACTGTTAAATTACTAGAAAACTGATATTATATACTTTTTTACACAATATTTGCAGTAAAATGAGTTGTAATTTTAAATACAGTATAATTTTCACTTTTTTTTGTGTGTGTGTGTGCATATTATTGTTATTATTTTAATTATTATTGATCAGATAGGTGCGACCTGATTTGATGGCAGTACAATCATGTGAGCAGTGAGCTGCTTGGTATCAGGTTGATTGCATGTCCCATACTTTCCCATTTCTGTGATGTATGAACCCTGTACATGCTGTTTCCCCAAAAGCTGAGTGTGTGTGCATTTGTGCTCCAAACCATTATTTATATTAATTCTTCTTGCATTAGCTTGTATTTTCTGGATGCCTACGAAGCATGATTTTTTTTTTTTTTTAAATCTAAAAAATAAAAAAGGACAGAAGACAGGTACTTTGAGCTCACATTTTCCTCAGGTTTTGTGGTCTGTATCAAACTTGTATGAGCAGCACAGACAGCAATATCAGCAGTTTTTGTGAAGGTTTCACTCAGAAAATTGTTGCAGGCAGTTTTATCATACCCTGACATCTCATTTATGCACACTTCATAGTATGAGTAACCATCTTCCCCAAGTGTCCAATCTGATGTGATGACCAGCACCAGCTGGAGAAATGAACTACAAATCGAGTCACTGATGAGCTCATGCTTTCGAGACCGATCCACACTTGTTATCGATAGTTGCTTTTTATTTGGCTAGTCTAATTGTTTTCTTTTGCATTTATATGTGTGCAGATATATGGTCTCTGGATCTTCAAAGGGTCTGGTTCAGAGGCTGAGGCAAAATGGACAGAAACTGCTATACTCTAGAGTATGTTTATGTGTAATATGGTGAATGAGGTGGGATGTTAAACACTCATTGATCTTTGGTTTCAGCTCTGGCTCAGACCCAGCGGTCTACTCTTTCTGTTGCAATGGTTTAGGCCTGCCTGCAGCCAAATTCTGGCAACTTCTATGATTATTAAAAGCTTTAAGTTGGCAGTTCAGAGATCTGTTGGGCCTTTTGAGCTTCCTTTGAGATGAGGTACAGAAAATATGAAAACGAGTCATTTTTAAGATGTTAATAATCTTTCTCATATCCCACATTGATACTTTACAAAGGTATCTTCAAGTAAACAACTGTAGGTTGATTTCCCTAAAAAGTACATGCTGCGGTGCTTTTATATTGGCTCAAAAATGGCATGAGTTTTTTTTTTTTATGCTATTTCTTTGTCCAGCCAATAGAAACCTGTTTGACATTTGGCCAAACCCCTTACAGGTGACTTGACATTACAATTGGACCTTGTTCGATAACATTTTTGTAAAATATCTTTTTACAACACTATCATTAATTTATAACACAAACTGTGAATGTTGTGAAAAGGTATCAACACATTTGATATTCACAACCAATCAGTAAATGGATGAAAGTAAGTCTAACAAACACAGTTCTCAGTTCATTTTCAATCAAACATTAAAAAAAATGACTTGCAGTTCAGTGAGGGAGTCATCTATGAACATTTGTGAGAGATTTACTGACTGACTGAGACAGTTCACAAACTACCTGAATAACCCATTAAACAGTGAATTCTTTTGACTGACTCGTTAGTGAGAAATGGAGTCATTTATTCGCAAATTGGACACTGAGTTTTTGTTTGCAGGAAACACTGGACACAAACAGATTTCCCGACTACATTTTTTCTTTTCATCTTCACATTTGGAGCCCTGTATATCCAGAAATCACCAACTACAGCTTTAATAAAAACAGAATATTTCTGTTTTACTTGTTAAACAACCACATTGCTATATGGAGATATGCAATGTTTAGTTATTAGCCTACTTATAAGTACTGAGATTCATTTCAGCTTGAATGTTAAGCCAGAGGAATCTGTAAACCTGAGCTGATCCTCCATCAGGCGCTAAATCTAATGCAGGGTGGCAGAAGTAAGAGTCTGTAATAAACCTGCAGTGAGTCATTACACTGATGTGACTCAAGCACCTTCACTGCCAAACTCTTTCTGTTGACATCTTGGCTTTCGTAAGAACTCTGCGTCCCTGTTTGGAAGCCAGTGGGCCGTTTTAACTTGGTTTTTGGTACATATCCAGCCATTTAATTGAAGCATTTTAATCAAATATATTTCACAGCAGTCAGCCGTGGCACAAAACATCTCTGTTTTTCTGTCTGACATCAATCAGTTTGATACAGAGCTTCAGTCTAAGAATAACTTTCGCATGTTGCTTGTTATATGTTTGTTTGGATGCACGTAATCCCGGCTAAGAGGCGTTTTGTGTGAGTGGAAACGGGTGCTCTTGTCTCTTGTTGAGTGCACAAGTGAGGGGGAGAGATTTCATCTGAGCTTTAATCCAGACGTTTTCTTGAGTGAATTACAGAACAAAGATATTTAGAAAGTCTTGGCAAAATTATTATTCATTATATATCATCAGACATTTTTATTCCATCAGTAATATATAGGCCTATGTATGTATACATTTAAATAAACGTTGTAATTGCAGACCATATATGTTTTGTATAACACTATAAAACTATATTAACCACAGCAGAATTAACCGCACATCTCAGAGTGACACCGATGTTTTTTTAACAAATTGTTTGAGTGAATGATTCAATGACTTACTAGAATGAATCTGTGTAGGCCTGTTTGAACAAATCGGTTTGATAATTCATTCAAAAAGACTTGTCACCAACTACTGAAGTTTTAATATATTTACTACACCTTGAGGCTTGTCTTTTTTTCTTTCTTTAAAATGCGTCCTTGTTTTGTTTGTTAATTTTGTTATTTTTTTCTTGCTCCACAAATTAATTCTCCTGAAGTGCTACTTATTTACATGAAGAGGACTTTATACATCTAGCAAGGCAGCATTTTATTGATGGGTTTTGGCACACTTGTCTCAGTGTTTACAGACTGAGTTGGATTAGTATTGTATAATTAAGTCGAAAACTGCAAGCTAACTGTCAGATTACTTGGGCACTTCACACTGTCAGGACATTAGTGTGGAAAGCTGTGTTTGGGGAGACACCTGCAGCGCAAGCTCATCAATTAGTTTCAGCAGGGGACTTACGGTCAATCTATTATGTATTGATCTAGAGCAGGAACTCTGGCATGACTCCAGTCTGTTAAACTGCAGTCCTTCTTCTGCAGGATCTATAGGCTGCAGTGGAGAAAGGGACAGAGAGGGGTTAGGATAGACTTTAAGATATATAGAGGCCTATATATATATATAATATATATATATATATATATATATTGTTGGTAAACGAACAGGTGAACAAACTGTCGAACAAAGTAATTCATGTTTTTTTTTTTTTTTATTAATCAGTTGACTGAATAATAGAATGACACTCAATTATAATATTTGGCCACCTGCTGGTGTAATGATGTAATGTACAGAAAGAGTCACTGAACGAATCAGTAAACAAGTCTTTTTGATAAACAGAAGAGATTCAATGAATCAAAAATCCACACTACTGCCCACTTAGATGCCTCTGATGCTCAGTGCTACAGTACACAGTTACACACACACACACACACACACACACACACACACACAAACAGTGGGCAACTGGCAGGGTTATGCTTCTCCCTGTGATGTCCGTGAGCTGTAAGCAGGGCACAACAGAGTGTGACATCCAGGGCATCTGTTCTTCTAGCTGGACACTTCAGGGTTCACTGACCTGCTGCACCAACACACACACACACACACACACACACACACACACACACACACACACACACACACACACACACACACACACACACACACAGTCTACGCATGCCACTTGTTTTCATAGACTTCTTCTGACACACACACGTAAATTTGGCAAGTAAATATCAAAGTGAACTGAAATATCTGCATACAGAGAGATATGGTCTGACCGTGATCAGAATGTTTGAACATACTGTAACAGTGTATTTAAGTGAGTGTAACTTTAAGCCATGTCTTGCTGTATATTGCTGAATAATGTTTTCCTTTATTTGCAAATGGAGAGATCGTCTTCTTTACAAACTAGGACCAGCACTGCTGCAGACCCTAAACAATGAATTAGAAAACATATGGGTGGTGTCAGCATAAATTAATGGTAATTTGTGAGGGCATTTATCATGCTACAGCAAAGCATCTGCCACTCTTAGCAGTTCTGGATGGCTGGAATGGAGAAATTTACACCCAATTACAAACATATGCAAAGTAGTACTTGCATTTTGATGTATAATGGGGGACAAAAGAGGCTAACTAATGATTAAAAAAATTATTAGAACATTAAAGAAATTATATTTTGTTAAATGCAGGTTAATGTGACACGGTTGATTCTGAAAAATATATATATACACACTATACCATTCAAACGTTTGTGGTTGGTAAGATTGAATCATTGTTTTAGTTTTTTTTTTTTTAATAAGTCTCTTAATCTTACCAAGGTTGTATTTATTTAAACAAAATACAGTAAAATAATAATAATCATATAAAAAAGTAATATTGCAAAAAAAATTTTTGAACAGTAGTGTACTTTTATATGAAATAGCTGAAGAACAAATATCTCTATATTTTTCAGCCATCTGACACTATTCAGTACAAATGTGGCCTATTTGCTCTGAATTAGTCAGAGGAACCATCACACCAACATTCATTAGTACATTTTTGAGTTAAACACAAATCAATGAATCAGTTTTAAACTGATTCACTGAACTGATCAATGGAAATAAATCAAACCATTCATCAAGACAACGCAAAATAAAAAGCCCACTAAAATCATAAAAATATTCAATGTTGCTCAGTTTGATATCCCCAAGTAAATCATTGCAAATACTGTATACTGTAAAAATTCCATATATATCAGCCAGAGTCAGTATTTCTGTAGTAATCGACAGCATGGCTCTAATTCTTTCACCAGAACTTAACTTGCATGTAACATGGTATATTCCTTCAAGGACATGTTACGCATCTAGGGAAATCCTCTAAAAACCGAGCTGTTCCCAGAATCCATGGGATGCTGCACTGCAGAGCTGTACCACCGTCACCCAGATGGCAACACATTCATATTTCATCTCCAACTGTTTGAAGTCATGTGCCGATGTCCCAGACACGCTCATGATGCCATTACAAAATAACATGGACCTGCTCCGTAGCACGTGTGAGAGAGGAGACTGTGCTCTTTCATGCTGCTTGAGCTCAGTGCAGAGTTGGCACTACAAAGAACTGGCAGTTACCAGCAAATGAGATCTGCACTGCAGAGACAAACATAGGAGGAAAAAGGCTACCAAAGGCTACAGATGAATTCAAAAAGAGGTAGAAATGGGCAAGGAAAATGGCTTTGGGTTTTTGTGCAATTTAGAGATATATATTTGCCATACGTGATTTCAAATTGACACAATTATAACAATTACATCTTTACTTTTGAGTTTAGCAGTGCACATGGGCACATTATCATGTTGGAATAGGGAATCATTAAGGGTAATCCTGTGCATTCTTTTACAATTTTTGTAAAAAAATGGTCGCAATTACCTTTTTTATGGTGGAAAGAAAAAACTGAATTGCGAGATATAAACTTGGAATCGTGAGGGGGAAAAAGTCTAAATTGTGAGATAAAAGGTCACAAGTACCTTTTTAATTCCTCAATTCCCAGAAACAGGCTTCCATAAATTTTATAATTTTTTCAGTTTCAGTTTTAGAACATCACCTTAAACTAAATGAAAATGAGAAATATTTCCTTGGCAACTAGTTAAAATACAATAAGTTTTTTTTTTAATATTTCATTTGATTACTTGTTTATTTTTTATGGTTCCAAAAGAAAATTTTTGCAATGATGCCATAGAAGAACCATGCTTGGCTCCCCAAATAACCTTTTAAGTGAACAGAATTATTTCTTTCTTAGCATGGAGAACATTTTAATTGTCTAAAGAACTTTTTTCCACTTCCACTAAAAAAAAAAAAAAAAAAAAAAAAAAGATGATGCTCACTGTGTCAGTTTTTGCTGAGTCTGGGTCGCAGAGGTTCTGATTCAAATCTGTCACATCTTTGAGGCTGAACTTCTGTGGCATTTTGAGACTTTGAGCTCTGACCACTGCCCTCATTGCCGATGCACTTTGTCTGAGCTCCACTTGACACATCGATTCATTTTGAAAAGCTTTTTGTGAGAAACACTCACTGGCCTGGTTCAGCATCAAGCCTCTGGCGCAGACAGATTTTAATCTTCCCTGTCAAAAAGAAGAACTGTTACTTGAAGCGGTGATGCCTTCAAAATAACCTCTTCAGAAGTGTTCAGGCATAAAGAAACAAATGGCGAATTAGGCACTCTATAGAGTCCAATAGTAATTGAGCTTGAAAACCTTTTGATACCAAGGACCCCCCAGAAATTAGTGATTCTTTCTGAAGAACCAGCATTTAAAGGTTAAAGATCAAAATATTTTTAAGGTCCATTTGAGAGAAATATTAAGTGACATCATAAAGACAATAAAAATCAATAAGTTAAATAAATTTAATAATTCTATCGTATTTGTACAATTTTGGAAGTATTTCCTGTTTTTCAAATCTTTTATATGAAATTTTCCACTGGCCTCCCAGTGCAGTGCACTCCCCTGCAGTCTGCTCTATGATCTCATTCTGATGGTAAAAAATGTAAATGGCCATTCACGTAATTTAGTCTTTTAGAAATTAAATCCAAAGATTTCTGTAAAATCCTTTTAATAATTTTAAATTGCTATGAAGGTCAAGTACTTAGTCATTAGCATTAAGTGACATTCAGACTCCATCAGTCCAGCTGAAGATGTTCTTCTGAAGTCAAGGACCTTCTCTTACTGGTAATTACACAGAATATTTTTGCAGAAACTGCATGCCACTTTTCTCTGGTGGAGAACACTTCATTGATGATAATAATAATAATAATAATATGATAAAAGAGTCATGTAAGCATCTCTTTGTTGCAGGCGAATCACATGCAGCATTGTTTTAATGGTGTGTTGATGGAAGAGTTAAAGGGGGGCTACAATGGTGTTTCATGTATTCAGAGTTGTTCACAGTGTTAAAGAGATGGATTCTCATGCTAAACATGGCCAAAGTTGTAAAAAATAATTTGGACGAATGACGGGGAATTTCTGTGCCGAAAATCTTACTTCCGGGATGGTACAAGTTTCGACTGTTTTTTTTCGATCGTGGATCTAATGACGTAGACAATGGTGGAACTCCTTATATGAGCATTTCTCTCTGAAAAGCGCGCCCGCGCACACGTAGACCAGAGGAGAGCGATACCACGCCCATCAACGCGCGTCATCGGGAAATCGTCGGCAGCGCTGCATAGGATTTGTTCGAGAATGTCTCCAAATAAGTGTGTTTTTGGATGAGAGGGAAAGTTTACCGTGTTCAGCTTCCCAAAGAATCCAGAGTTACACGAACAGTGGATGCAGTTTGTTCTTCCGGGGCTGCAACGGATTTTAGCAAGTGCGTTTGTGTGTTCTTGTCATTTCAGTGACGAATGTTTTATAAACAAGGCCCTGATCGTAACTGGATTTGCACATTGTTTGCTATTAAAACATGGAGCGGTCCCAATAATAATAGACCCCATTCATGTAAAGTACAACTGCATCAGATTTCTTTCCTTTGTTGGAATTCAGCACATAAGTGAATATATGTTAATGGAAACAACACGAAACATCAGTATTATAGCTCCGCCCACGTCACGCCTCCAGGAGCTCGGCTTTTTCCGGAGAGAATCGGAAAGCTGTATTTTTCTTTTATAAATATGATCAAACAAAAGACTTTTTGGAGATATAAAAGATGCAGTACTACTCTATAGGTACTCAAGATTAACATGAGATTAGGTGAAACTGTGTATGTTATGTACCCTTTAATGAATGTAGATCTGGTTTTGGCTGAAAAGTGCTTAGCTTGGTCTTGTTTGGTGTAGGAGTTGATCGGTCCTGCTTGCCAGAGTTTGATGATCTAGCTAGATGGCCAATGTCTGGAACAGTGGTCAGCAACATAAGAAAAAGCCTTCAAGGGATACTCCACCCCAAAATGAAAATTTTGTCATTATTCACTTACCCCCATGTCGTTCCAAACCCATAAAAGCTTTGCTTGTCTTCGGAACACAAGTTAAGATATTTTGGATGAAAACCGGGAGGCCTGTGACTGTCCCATAGACTGGGGTAAACCAAGGTCCATAAAAGGTATGAAAGTTGTCGTCAGAATACTCCATCTGCCATCAGATGTGCAATCTGGGTTATATAAGGCGACGGGAACAATTTTTGTAGGCGAAGAAAACAAAAATAACGACTTTATTCAACAATTCCTTTGCCAACAGTCTCCTCTGTGTCTCTCCATATCACCGTATGATGCGTGTGCTCTTCTGTACCACAAGGATGCACTGTTTTCTTTCAAAGCTAAATACACATAGAAACAGTGCAATGGTACAGAAGAGCATACGCAGCATATGGTGATAAGGTTTATAGGGTCAGAATCTGAAGGTGACACTGAGATCAGTTTCATCCGAGTTGAACTTGGATCCCCTAAACCAGTGGTTTTTAGAGTGTGGTATGCATTACACCCTCTGCTGGTGCAAAACAGAGACTTTTGACATTTATAATAATAATATTATTATTATTATTATTATTATTATTATTATACTTATGTATATATAATAATAATAATAATAATAATAATAATATGTATACTTGTGTAATTATACTAATATAATAATAATAATACTTTTTTATTATTGAGTATTTTTATTTTAGATTTTACATTGTGTATTTATTTATCTCTCGCTCTCTCCCACATTGAAAATGTATTATCTTTATAATAAAAAAAAATAATTTATCAATTAAATAATTAATTTTATTTTCTCTTCCACATTGCAAATTTATTTAATTATTCTTATTCTTAGAATAATAATAATTATTATTTATATTGCTATATATTTACTTCTTTATCTTTTCTTTCAATTTTTCACAGAGCAAATTTCTTTATGATTTCTGCTGAGCTTGTGTATCGAGTACCGTAAATATTTGTAAGCATGTGTCTCCAGAGTTTTCTGTCCGCATTATACTGATTATCAGTCTCTATGGTTACTACACACGTTCACTGCTTTTAGATAATCACCCACATGTTAAATACTCAGTGGTAGAACAGTTCATTATGAGGGGACAGGGAAACAGTGCGTAGGTTTGAATACATATACAGTGCTGGCAGAGTGCAGTGACAGCTAGCTTTTGTATTCAAGGGCAGCTTCAGACAGCCATGCACACACCTTTGAACGGTTTGCATTTCATGGGTCATTTAAAAGGGGTTTGAGATCGAGTCCCTTGAATAGTCTGACATGGAAAATACTCCTCATGGAAGTTTTGGCTCTTTGGGTTTCCCATAAAGATTCAGTGTTCTTACAATAAAAAAAAGAAGCTTGCTATCCTATTTAAAAAATATATATATAATGAAATAGTATTGCATTAAACCCAAATGTAAGGTTGAGCAAAAAATAACTAACTATCTTTGGCAGGAAAAGAATTAGACATTTACTGTGGTGTATGATATGACAAGATCCTCCACAGCGAGTGTGTGTAAAAACAGAATAGTGTACACTATAGTGTCGGTTTACACATACAACCTCATGTGGGTGGTGTTATTTGACTGCGGGTTATTTGATTCCTTCTGTATGGAAACTGTAACTTCTGTCAACAGAAACAGATCTACCGATGTGCAAACTGTGTTGAGCTTTGGATGTTGAAGGCTTCTCTAGGCACATCCCTATAGGGGTGCAGGTACATGAAGCCTACAAGTTTGCTTAAGAGGACTGATGAACTCTAGAAATATAATCAGGGCTCTGCAGAAAAAAAGAATCTTACATAACACCAGCAAATTATTGAGTTGGTTCAAAGAGTCTCAGAGTTTGGGATATGGATTCTAATACATTTTCTGTACTTCAGGAGAAAGCATTGTTTTGATCACTTAAACCAGTGTTTCCCAACCCTGCACATTTTCTTTGTCTCCCTAATCAAACACACCTGATTCAACTCATCAGCTCATTAACCCATGTGATAACGAGCTGATGAGTTGAATCAGGTGTGTTTGATTAGGGAGACAAAGAAACCGTGCAGTGTTGGGGGTCCTTCCGGAGCAGGGTTGGGAAACACTGACTTAAACTACCTAAAATACTTTTAAAAAGAATTGAGGATCACCTTAAACACTAGTTTATGCTGTATACAGTGTTGCTTCACGATAGATTTATTGTGTGGTGATAGGTGCTGTCTTACAGTCTTGACTCAGAATCTGTCTGTGTGAAATATCTCTAGGCTGTTGAGGGTCTCAAGAGAAAATCATCTTTTAGTTTGAATCACTTGCGAAAGATTAGGATTCAGGCTAGTTTGTGATATTATTAGACCTGTGCATGAATACATGATGATCAAGATCCTGTTTGAAATGGTACCTGCTTCTATTTTAAATAAATCCAAAGTTCTGTCATGAAACTCTAGGTGATGTAGTGCAATAGGTCTACCTCAATCTGATGTAATGACATCATCACAGGGCGCAGCTGATTGAGTCTTTTTGTATCTGCAGCCAATGAGTTTGCTTCTCAACATTCAAATACTTAGCTAGTTGCAGCACATTTCAGAAATCCTCCACCTTCTCTAGCTCCACCTGTATAGATCTGCTACGGGGTGATTCATATGCTATATATGGGGGTAATTTCATATATGCTTTAGCCTGTGGGCAGCAGCAGTATTTCTTACATGCTTACAGCAGCATGTTGTGGATGTATTGGCAGTAGTCTCAGTACTTGCTCTGCCATAGCAGATAGATCTATTCTTGATTCAGTGATTCAACCGTAACGTTATGACGAGAATGGTGCTAAGCTGATTTGGAGAGACACAGAGGAGAGGAATTGTTGAATAATGTTGTTATTTTTGTTTTCTTTGTGTACAAAAAGTATTCTCATTGCTTCATAACATTACGGTTGAATCACTGATGGCAGATGGACTATTCTGACGACGGTTTTTATACTTTCTTGGACCTTGACACTGTTGTTTATTTGGCAGTCTATGGGACAGTCTCAAGTTTTCATCCAAAATACTGTATCTTAAATTGTGTTCCGAAGACGAACAAAGATTTTACGGGTTTTGAACGACATGGGGGTAAATGAATAATGACAATTTTCATTCTGGGATGGAGTATCCCTTTAATATGCTATTGTCCGTATATATTTGAGTTTTTTTTTTTCTTTTGAACAGTGTTGGGTGTAACTTGTCACTAAGTAATTACTGTAATTTAATTACTTTTGCCTTGAAAAAGTAAAGTAAGGGATTACTCTATTTTTTCTGTAATTTAATTACAGATACTTCTTATGTAATTGAACTTAATACTGTTTATAGGCTGTAGAACATTTATATACAATACAATAGTGGATTTAACATCAAAAAGTCTAACCTTAAAATGCACTGAAATAGGATTATGAAAGTAATTAGTAAATTAGTATTTAAAGTTATTAAATACTTTTTGTAGAAAGTAATTTGTACAGTAATCTAACTACACTGCTGAAGATGTAATTAGTAACTAGTAACTAATAAAATTTTTTAGAGTAACTTACCCAACACTACTTCTGAATAGTTTTGCAAAAAAAAAAAAAATCTTTAAGTATGTTATTAGAGTACTCAGATGCTTCAGTACTAAGGATGCACCTCGTTCTCTTTATGGATAAACAGATCGAATCCTCCACCAGACGCTGGCAGGGTAATTACTCCACTCATTTATTCTGTGTGTGAATAGATGAAGGGCTACTAAGAGCCATTAAGAGCATTTTTGAATGAATGGTGGGCTTGCAATGTGCTTATCTGATCTGAACAATAGCACTGCAGTTCTTGAGAGACTGCAGACAGATTCCATTCAGAGTTTCTGTATTATAAAATATTCTTGGTTTTCAAGTATTTCCCCCGACACAGATTTACTGCGCTGAATGAATAAACCATGCTATTGATTTCCTCTTGGATGTTTCAGGGAACGCTGGTGAGAGGCATTGTTGGGAAGTCAATGGATTATACATCTATCATGTCATCTGAGGGAATTTTCAAACGACAGAACCCAAGGGTGGAGGAGTGTGTTCATTAACAAGAAATTCTTCTGGAACAAGAAAATACTCTAAAACACAAATTTTTAACTTAATTCTGGAACAAGAAAATACTCTTAAAGACAAAAATTTTAAAGGGGTCATATGATGTGATTTCAGGTTTTCCTTTCTTTTTTGAGTGTTACAAGCTGTTCGTGAATAGACAAGATCCCACCAAAAGAAAAAACCAAAATAAAAAACCAAAACACACAATCTTTATAAAAGTTAAGACTCGTCCTCATCCTAAACGCCTCATTTAGACACGCCCCCATGTGTCTGCATCACGATGTAGGAAGATTTGCATAACACCACCCAAATGTCCACGCAAAGAAAGAAAGCGTGACTTTTATTCTCGCTGTTGCTGCCAGCACCATGTTGTGGAGACGCTGTTTCATTGTGAAAGCGAAAATACTTAGTTTGGCCTTCCAAAAGAGGACACAATTAGAAATCAGTGGTTAAGTTACATTTACAACACTGTCCCAGAACAGTTCAAAACAAAAATTCAGATGTGTGTGGCACGTTTTATGGAGGATTGTTACCTGATCCTGGGAGAGTAGACTACAATGCCGGCTGTTCTGACTTACAGTCTGTAAGTACGTTTACATATGTAAAGGATTTGTCACTGATGATTCAAACACGAGTTTTGAGCAGTGGTTTTTTAATTCCAGTCCTTGCGCCCCCTGCTCTGTACTTTTTATATGTTTCTCTTATGGCTTCAGAAGTATGGCTTCAAACGTAAGTACCCTGCGAAGTGGACACCACAGGATAATCCACCATGATTCCATTTCAAAGCGAACATATATGTTCCATTCAAAGTGCACTGAAGTGTGCGAGACATGAATTTAAATTGTATTTATTCATAGAGGTATATGATGTCACACTTGTCCTTGTGTGAAGACATTGTGCAGCGCAAATGAGCTCTGTGCATGAACTGTGTTCCCATTGACATGGTCCCTACACAGTGTTCATTGCTCCCTACTCCCTGAATGAGGACCTTGAGGGGAAAATCTGTTGAAGTTTACCTCACTTGGGACACATTCAAATCACGGGGAATAAACACTGTTAATGGGAAAAATGACAGTTCATGCACGGAGCTCACTTCTAATTGCTCCCTTTGTTGTTTGACGTTTCTCCGATCACAGTCAACAAAGAGAGACATGCAAAATATGCAGAGCTCGGGAGCACAAGGACTGGAAATTAGAATCGCTGGTACTGAGTAGCGCTTGTTGTTTGACGTTTCTCCGATCACAAATGGAGACATGGTTTTATGTTTAAGTGGCGCGATACAATGCAACACGTAAAAAGACAGTACAAGTCATTATAATCCATAATTATGGCCCCACTGGATACAACAAATGCCTCGTTTGTAATGGGTTTTATTGTTTTTGTCTTGTGGCGCCGGTGTTCTGGCCAGGACACACATCACAGTATGGCAAAGGGTGTAACATTTCCGTCACACACTTGAGGACAATCAGAGCACACCTCACTTTTCAGACTAAAGAGCTTTGTAAAAAACGACGCATTTCAGAAAGGTGAGGCATAGAGGAGAAACAATAATCTACAGAAAACACTGTGTTTTTTAACCTTAAACCGCATAAACACATTTCATCACACCAAATACACAAAATAATGTTCTTTTTAGCAACATCGTATGACCCCTTTAAACGTGTTTAAAAGTTTTTGGTTTATATATATATATATATATATATATATTATATATATATATATATATAATATATTTATATATATATATATATATATATATATATATATATACACACACACACACACACACACACGCCCTAATTTGCACATAGCCTAATTTAATGCAAATATGTATATAAAATAAAGATATACAAATAAAAATCCAATTTTTAATCTTTTGAAGTTGAATCTTTTGAAACTGTCACATGCAAAAAAAATAAAAAAAATTAAGATGACCCAATTGAAAAGCATATAATGAGAGCCAAAAACGTGAAAATATGATATTTACAACAAGAGTAACTTCAGTTGTTAATACTGCATCCAAATGTGTACTGCATTGCTGAAAACATTCACTGTACATCTGTAATGGTGCAATCTGCTGTTTTACAGCAGTCATGGGGAGTATTTTTACAGTGTCAAGTGATTTGATTGACTCGTTTCACTGTTTGCTCAAAACCATAATAAAAAAAAATGCTAATAAATATCACAGGCTGATAGTGTAGCTTTTGCAACTCTACTGGCTAGGCGTCTTATTCATATGAATTGGAAGTCAGCAGCTCCCCCTCCTTATTGCCAATGGGTTTTTGATTTCTTACAAGCTCTCAGGATGGAAAAGATTCGGTTTGCAATAAAACAAAAGCCTAAACTTTTTTTAAAGTCTGGAGCCCTTTTCTGAAATATTTTAAGAGACAACTGTATCTTAATTTTATTTTGTCTATTTATTTTATTTATTAATTAATTTATTCTTTTTCTTTTCCTCTTCGTTTTGTCTCTTTCTTTATTTGATTGTATATCTATGATTGCCTGTTTCTTTTTTTCTCTTCATCTGAATTAATGTATGGTTGCATGTTTGTGGAAATGTGTATATCTATTATTTATAGCATATTACTATATTTACGTTATTGTTACTTTCTGTTTGACCCAAGATTAACCAAATAAAAGCTTAAAAAAATGCTAATAAAACAGTTCATAAATCAGCAACTGATGTCATTTTGTTTGCTTATAGGGGAGGACCGCCCGAGGGAGAACATTGTGGGCACTGCCGATGGACAGGCGATGGTGGGCGGAGCAGGGGCAGAGTCAGGGGCAGGAAGGCAGAGTTTAAACTGCTGTGTGCGAGTGACAGCCGTCCAAGTGCGAAAAGCAATATGGGGCGTGGCCATGGTGATGTGCGTGTGCTCGTCATGGGCAGGCTCCACCCAGCTGGCCAAGCTGACCTTCAAGCAGTACGACGCACCGTTCACTCTCACATGGTTCGCCACCACGTGGAACTGCCTCTTCTTTCCTCTGTATTACATCGGCCATCTGTGCAAGAGTCCTGAGAGACAGACACCAAAACAGAGGTTTAGGTAAGAATCTGGTCCCGTGAGATTTATCCAGCAGTGCACTCTGGGATTGCCTTCTTGGTGAAGAATACACAGCTTATTAGGTTCTGGAGCAGAGCGAAAGATTAAAATGTAGTACAGCTGAAATATGCAACTGTTTTGTGTGAGCATCACCGAAATCTGATGAATCTGTTCAGTGAAACCCCTTTCTCTTGAGGGGGACACTGAGGAAATTCCACGCTGTAGCATGATGCACGGACAGTTTGTCCTTTCTGGGTTTCTCCTTTAATCTTCTATGTGCTGAATACTAAGCAGGCTCATTGCTTATTTAAATGAAGTCGTTGATGAAAAATATCTTTTTGCTCTGTCTAGGAAGACCAATGTAGAGAGTGTTGGGAAGTAAAACAGTAGATTCTGGGGAAGTGATTCTTTTAATTTAATCACTTAGCAAATACTTTTGTGTAAAATGTGGGAAAAGCCCAAGCAATTTATCATACAGGAGAAAGCAATATTAGCCGCACTGCAGTACAGGATTTAAAGAGTAAACACCAGCTGTGGAGTACAAAGGCTGTGCAAAAATGGAGGGGAAAAAAGGCAGAAAGAGATTTTTGGTTACATGAAGTGCCTTTATTTATAGTTTCGCATTAATTATGATGCAGTTTAGCCAACTCAATTCATCCAAAGCCTAGTGTTATTAAAAATAGTAGAAGTGGATGATTTTCTTGACATGTAGCCCAGAGAACCAATTAACATTTTAGAGAATATCAGTGAAGAGGCAGTAATGGTCCTGCTGTACCCATAATCTTGCTCTCTTTCTGTGGGTATCAGCCAATATGCTGACCTTAAAAAGTGATTGTCAGCCAACCATGACATGTAGTAAACTATACAGAGACTTTGAAGTAAATGGACCTCTGACTGCATATTAGGGCTGTGTATTGCCAAGAATCTGGCGATACGATACGTACTGTATCACGATACAGGGGTTCCGATACGATATGTTGCAATACATTTCGATACTGTCAGCAAGGTGATATATTGGGATATTTCTTATTTTAGGAATAGAATAGAATTGCCTGATTTCATCTGGAAGCATGCACTGCAGTTACTTGTAACTCCAAGACACTGAAGATTGCAAAATATCATTGAACTGATGTGTTCAGACAGTCATATATTTGTCAAGCACAGAAACTGACGGGTGGGAAAATGCCATCTGACACAAGTTCTTTGAGATTTGAGAAATGGTTGATTTTCACTTATTGATGGCTTAGAAGCTAACAGACATGGGATCTTCAAGATACAATGCGTCACGTAAGGACACAGGTCAAGCAATTGAAAAGAAAGCTTGAGTAATTTCTTAATTTTACTTTTTACTCTCAGTTGTATTTACAGTTCATTATCCCGCATGGATGTGAATGCAGCACAGAGTTTAATGTAAAGACAAGAAAAGTACAAAAAAAAAAAGCACCTATTTTACATCACAACACAACACACCAAACACAAAACATAACAATTTAATTGAGGGAACAAAGCTTTAAAAAGAAAGTGAGAAAGGTTTTGAAAGTGCAGTAAAATAATATGTACTAATTTTGAGCCTGAGATCCATATAGCCAAGTACGAAGAAGCATTAACTGAATTTTATTTTTTTATTTTATTTTTTTGTAATACACTATCATTCAAAAGTTTCTTATCAGAGTTATAGAAAAACCCAAAAATGCATTAAAAACAATAATATTGTGAAATATTGCAATTTAATACAGCACTTTTCTGTTTGTATTTTAAAATGTAATTTATTTTTGTAATGCAAAGCTGAATGGCAGCAGCCATTACTCCAGTCTTCAGTGTCGCATGATCCGCAGAAATCATTCTAATACACTGACGTTGTGCTCATAAACTTTTCTTATTATATTAGAAACTGCTTAATTTTTTTATAGAAATGTATTTACTGTGTAGCCCTCTCACCAATGTTATGGCTTAAATTTATAAACACATCTGGGGAAAATTCAGAATAAATGATAACCTGGTGCGATCCACATCCCAAGTTTGATTTAGTTTGTAAAATGAATCACCAACCAAGTAAGCAGTAGTTACTAAATCCACATACATGCCTAGCTGCAGATCTTTTCTTTTTCTAGTTTTTCAGGATATAATTTAAATCAGGAAGTGAAATCCATACATGCCTAGCTGCGATCCTCAAAATGAATGCCCAATGCAAACGAAGATTTGCAAACCATACGAATTATTCAATCAAAAAATGAATCCAAAAACAAAACGAAGATTTGCAAACCATACGAATTATTCAAATCACATTAAACAGATTACCAAACTGGGATTTCAGTCTACTTAAGTGCGTTTTTTGAGCTTATACGTATCAATGTGAAACCTTATTGAATACTCACAGATTCCAAAGACACGATGTAACAGTGAAGAAAAAACCCTATCGTCAGGAGCACAATCCACGAGCCACCCACTGCGTCATCTTCTCACGCCGCATGCACGCGCTCACTTTGTTCACTCAACTCTCAAATTTAAATTCCCTTTACAAACTCAGTCTGTTCCTTACTCAGTTCATTTTTCGCAACATCTGGTCACTTTCTTTACTCACACTCAGAAATCTCTTCTTTTTAAAGTTTCTCGTAGTTCTAACATCAAGCTCTGAATGAGTAAAAACCGCATCATACACCAACAAAGTCCCCACCAAGACACAGTCACTGACAGCTTTCATTGGCCAAGGCCCGCCCATGAGGCCGTTTGACCGACATGTCAAACAACCAATCACAGTTTGTTTCGTTCATCGTCATGTTTCGGGGCGTGGAAATCGCCACAAGACCAGATGTTTAGCTGATCCTGATAAGCGCTCGTCGTCACAGTTGTAAACACGGCGAACATACTTTTGAAAATCCAGTGTTTAGCTGATCCTGATAAGCGCTCGTCGTCACAGTTGTAAACACGGCGGCTTTCTTCTTTCGTGAGTGGTTTTGGCGCCATAGTATCTTTGTTTCAAGGCAGAATGTTAAAAAACGCGACACACACGTCTCGCGGAAATCCTGTAGAATTCAACCAATCCGATGACGACTTCGACACTCCTGAAGTGTTTCCACTTTGGGGTCCCAGTTCAGCCAACGGTCCGTGGGCGTGGCGTCTAAAGGCTGAGACTAAACTGCACCCAAAGCGTCGCCACTTTTTCTGTAAGACCCCGCCCCTTAAACTCCAGTGGTTACACTAAAACAATTTTAAATAAAACGAAGACATTTTCTAACTACACTAAACTTAACAAAACCATTAAAAACATAAAAAAAATAAAATAAATAAAAGAAAAAAAAGAAAAAAATTACAAAAATAACATAAGAAACGTCAGTAACGATTCCAAAATATGAATCCATATTCCACATTTTTTATGTGAATATAGAAAATAGAAAATCTCAATTTGAAAAGGGCTCCACAACTGTCACTTTTTATGATTTTAATTTATTCTTGCTGAATAAGTGTGTTAATTTCCCTTTTAAAAAATGCACTGACCTATATAGTTTTTAATGGTTGCCTAATGTACATAAGGCAGATTGGATGTGCATTATGTGCGGAGGACAATTAATTAATTTTTTGTCTCTGTGGTATTTCAGAGAGTGCTGTCGGTTCTTCGGAGACGATGGACTGACGACAAAGGTGTTCTTCACTAAAGTGGCCCCTTTCGGCCTGCTGTGGATTATGACAAACTACCTTTACCTTCAGGCTCTAAGAAAGATCAACAGCACCGATGTATCGGCCCTCTTCTGCTGTAACAAGGCCTTTGTCTTTCTTTTGTCGTGGATCGTGCTGCGGGATCGCTTCATGGGGGTCAGGGTGAGTGAGTGAGTGGATGCATGGATGGATTGTTGGATAGATGAATAAAACTCTAGATATTGATTTGACAGGTTTTTTTTCATAATGATTAATCGCTGAAGTGTTGCTAAAAGAGTTTAATGATAGATAGATAGATAGATAGATAGATAGATAGATAGATAGATAGATAGATAGATAGATAGATAGATAGAAAGAAAGAAAGATAGATAGTGAGTGAAGTGACATACAGCCAAGTATGGTGACCCATACTCAGAATTTGTGCTCTGCATATAACCCATCCAAAGTGCA